>NC_044328.1:88839884-89141041 GCF_007399415.2 Gopherus evgoodei
TGAAATTACAGGAGAAATGATAGTAGGCTGCATTAGTTACTAGAATTGGAATTTAGCCAGGATGATGGGACCTAATCCTCTCATTTCTGAGGGGGGGCCCCCACACACTCGGAGCTCTCAGAATTTTCTTCAAAGTTCCTATCCTTGCACTGACTGATACTGAGGGCTTGTCTTCACTACTGGGGTAAGTGGACCTAAGTTAAGCTACTCCAGCTACATGAATAACGTAGCTGGAGTCAACGTAGCTTAGGTTGATTTATCCCAGTGTTTTCACTGTGCTGTGTTAACAGGAGATGCTCTCTGGTCGACTTACCTTATTCTTCTCTGGGAGCTGGAGTACCAGAGTTGACAAGAGAGCGCTCTGCTGTCGATTTAGCGGGTTTTCACTAGACCCATTATATGGACACCATCTACATTGATTGCAGCAGCATCGATCTCCCTGGTAGTGAAGACAAGCCCTGATTCTTAGTTATAAGACACTATCACATGCTGTGGTTGTATGACAGCTTGATGAGGTCAAGTTCAAATTGGGACAGCAGTTTTGTTTTTAATAGGGAAATATTTCCAGTCAAATCTCAATGGCTTTAGAGGTTTTTCATACAGTATATCTTTCTAAAAAGACCACCTAATTTAGGTGGGAATCACTGATGTTTGAGATTTATGGGTCAATGTCATCTGGCATGAGGTTTTTACTCACACGTCTTTCATATTAAAGCCAGTCAGAAAGGCAGTATGTTTCCTTAGATATACAAGGCTTGCTTTTTGACTCTCGCCCGTCCCAGCTGAGTATGCAACATCTACTTGACTTGAAGCTAACGATATTGCAATTGCTGACTTTTTTTCTGTGTTCTGATGTATTTTAGTGTACTCAAGTCGTCTTCGGTTTTCTTCTGATTGTGTATTTTTCCTTGAAATGGAGCCTGCGCATGTTGTTCCACCAGTATTTTCTTTTTGATCTGCTTGCAACAAACTTTCAAACAATTTAGTGTTTGTTCATTAAAGTAATTAAGCTAATCTTTGTAGAATTTACTCCTTTGTCATCCTTCCCCCTCCTTAAAGCAAAAGATTTTAGTAGTTTTTGTTGAAAGCTGTATTTCAGTGACTGTGCTTTCAGTTGGAAGAATCATAGGACTGGAAGGGACCTCGAGAGCTCATCTAGTCTGTAATGGAGATACAGGTCTGTCTCATCTTATGCTGGGGTTACGTTCCGCGGTCAGTGCGTAAAGCAAAAACCATGTATAGTCAAAATTACATTGAGTGTAATGGCGGGCGGAATCGCTGCACTACAGGAACACTATTTAAATTATTTTTCTCTTTTTTTTTTTTTTTTTTTTTTTGCTGATTGTGTAAAGCTGAATTCGCGCATGTTAAATGCACGTAAGATGTGACAGACCTGTATTCCTATCTCATAGAACTGGAAGGGACCTTGAAAAGTCATCAAGTCCAGTCCCTGCCTTTATAGCAGGACCAAGTACCCTCCCTGACAGATTTTTTGCCCCAGATCCCTAAATGGCCCCCTCAAGGATTGAACTCTCAACCCTGGTTTAGCAGGCCAATGCTCAAACCAATGGGAGCTGTGGGGGGTGGTGACTGCAGGCAGGAGCAGCATGTGGAGGGAGATCCCTGCCTGCGGGGCTGTGCTGCCCGCTTCCATGAGCGACATGGGTCTGGAGTAGTCAGGGAGTCTGCCTTAGCGGACACTGCACCGCCAGAGATCACAATCGACTGGACGATCCGCTAGGATTGCCCAGTCGATCATGATCGACCAGTTGGTGACCACTCATCTAGACCATTCCTGACAGGTGTTTGTCTAACCTGCTCTTAAAAATCTCCAATGATGGAGCTTCAACAACCTCCCTAGGCAATTTATTCCAGTGCTTAACCACCTTGACAGTTAGGAAGTTTTTCCTAATGTCCAACCTAAACCTCCCTTGCTGCAATTTAAAACCCATTGCTTCTTGTCCTATCCTCAGAGGTTAAGGCCACCTTTTTGCTGCTGCTGTTTTTTTCGGTGGACTATCAGCCTGGACTTCAGGGAGTTTCTGCTACTTTAGAGAGGGCTTCTGTAGGAATTTACTGTTTTGGAAACATGATGTCAGTGTGAATCCCACTATATTTGCACGTGTGCAACATGCATGTGAGATCATAGTATTTTGGATGGCTATATCCATCAGGACAGTGCATATCCCTTCTGCTTCCTCATTCACCCATACAAAGGCATTCTCCCTCGACCCTCCATTTGATCATACTACTGCCTATGGCAGCAAGACAGAACCTAATAAGTATCTGACCTGCTATTCTTTAGTTACAGCGAAATTATTCAGAATTCTCTACTAGCTGTACGAAACTACAACAAAAGGAACTCAGCCCATCTGAATTGATTTCTGATGGTCAGATTCTTTTGTGTGGGGTGACACAACCTCAGCTGCCCTAGGCAGACTGAGTATTTGAGCTTCAAACTCTGGTACTGAGAGAGTGCATAATCTCAGTGCTTCCCTTACAGGAAATCTGTTCCTTCTCATCATCACCAGGACATACCTACCTCTATTCCCCATACTTTTTTTATCCAAAAAAGAAATGGAGTAGGGAGAACTTCATCCTCTCCTAGAGCTGAGGGAACTCAAGTATTTATGCCATCTCAGGTTGTGGATGGTAATGTGGGCCTCAATCTTTCCATCTCTTCAGACTAAAGACTGGTTCATGGTTCTCAGCTTGCAGATCTATGCTTCCATGTAGCCATGCTTCCTGATCACAGGAAGTACTGCAGATTCACATTGGGTCTAACCACTACCAGTACATATTACTGCCATTCAGACTCCTTACAGCACCAAAAGTCTTCATGAAATGTCTAATGGTGATAGCAGCACGTTCAAAGACAGGGCATCCATGTCTGTCAGTACTTAGATGATTGGGCTGATCAGAGGCAAGTCCCAGAGGGAGACTGCAACAGCCCTCGAGTATGCGCTCTCATTGTTCACCCAGCTAAGTTTCCTTGTGAACTAAGAGAAAATATCTCAACCCATTACAGATGATAGAGTTCACAGGGGCTATGATCAGCTCTCAACTAGCAAAAGTCTCCCTGAAGACATGTTCCAGTCCAGTTGATTGATAATAGGTTACCCAAAGTGAAGTCCAGTTAAGATGTACTTACTTATCCCAGGACTACTAGGCTACATGTGGATGTATATATGTGATGCCATTTGT
Source organism: Gopherus evgoodei (assembly GCF_007399415.2). Classification (NCBI taxonomy): domain Eukaryota; kingdom Metazoa; phylum Chordata; order Testudines; family Testudinidae; genus Gopherus; species Gopherus evgoodei. The sequence continues at coordinate 88,843,089 of NC_044328.1, forward strand.
CCAGGTTCACCTGTGGTTCCTATAACTTCATGTGGTGTAAGGACCTCAGCTGAAGAAGAGGGTCACAGTCCCAGCTCAAGCAGGAACCTTGTTGGTGGTTATACTTCAAGAATGCCTGAAAGGAAATTTGATTCTCTGTACTCTCTCTGACAATGACATTCTTCATGGATACATTAGGAACTGGGTGCGGACCCCATCTGAACCACCTGCACATGTAAGGCACCTGATCCCAGGACATCTTGAATCTCCACATAAACTTCCTGGAACTCAGGCCCATGATATTGGCTTGTGTAGCACTCCTACCTATCCTACCGAACTCCATGGTGAAGATATTGACAGTAAATACATCTGCAATGAGCTACATAAACAAGCAGGGAGGAGTTGGTTCATCACCCCTCTCCCAGGAAGCAATCAGGCTATTGTTGTGGTGTCATCAACATAGAATAACCCCATAGTTGCTGCGCCTCCTGGGAGTTAGCAACAGCCTGGCATACTTCTTCAGCAGGCATTTAGTAACCCAGCCACTGGTGGTCACTGCAAAAGCCATCATAGGGCCAATATTCTGTCAACAGGGGATTCCCACAATAGATGTTTTTGCCACCAAATACCCAGGATTTGCTTCAGAGGAGGCATGCGCCTGGGTTTGTTGCCAGAGACATTCCTGCATCAGTGCACTCAGGCCTCTTTTTTTTTTTTTTTATGTCATTCCACAGATTTCCCCCCCACCCCAGGGTCACATCCAAGGCCACAGTAATGCTTTTTTACTTGTTGAGGATAGTTATGTCTGTCAGACGTATTTCAGATTTTGCCTCACAACTATTTCCCAGCCTGTCTGAACATCATAATCCAGGATTGTGGTCAGATACTGCACCTAGACCTGCAGTCATTGCACCTGAAAGATTGGATGGTGGTTGGTTGAGCAGTACTGCTAAGAATTTCATTAATCTGTTAGGAGCAGTCTCCCAGAGCAGAAAGCCATCAACAAGGACGATGTGTTCCTCACAGTAGAAAAGGTTCTTCATACGGACAGTACAACAATCAATGTCCAGAAGAGGCACTGATACTGAGGATCCTTGACTACTTGCTGCCCTTGAAGCATGTTGATCTAGTGGTCAGCTTCCAAGGTCCACCTCACAGCAATATTGGCGAGTTTGCTCATTCTTCTCAGTTCTCTTGATAGTATCCCATCGTACCTATGCAATGTTCTTTCTGGTTACTGTCACTTTGGCAAGGTGTGTCAGTGAACTCCAAGCCCTCATGGTTGGACCTCCCAATAAATTCTTTCATAGAGTTATGTTGTGATCACATTTCAAATTCCACCGTAAGGCGGTTGCAGAATTCCACCTGACCCAGTCGATCTGCCTCTGCCTTCTTCCCAAATCTCCACAGGGGGGGAAAGAAACGACATACACTGCATGTCTCCAGAACCTTACTCTATTGCATTGACAGGATCGAGCCTTTTAGTTTGTCTCGTCACCTCTTTGTAACCATAATCTGACCCTTCAAAAGGCCAGGCCATCTAGTCACAGATCCTCTAAATGGATCACACGTATTTCCATTTTATCAGATAGCTACAGACTATCTCTCTCTGAATGTTGTGACCATCTCTGACAAAGCACAGGCAGCATCTTCAGTCTGTTTCAGGAGTGTACAGTACCTGAGATCCACAAGGCAGCAAAATGGAGCCACTCAGTGACCTTAATCTAACATCATGCTCTAGACTTAGCAACTAGATCAGATGTCACATTTGGGAGATTAGTGCTTCATTCATTATTTGACTAATGAAGCTGAAACTCCTCATTCCCACCATCCAGTGAGAAGACTGCTTTCCCATCACCTACAGTGGGATCCATGCTGATGCATACTCAAAGAACGAATAGTTATGCTACAGCAGGGGTTTTCAAACAGGGGATCGGGACCCTTCAGGGGATCATGAGGTTATTACATAGGGGGTCGTGAGCTGTCAGCCTCCACCCAAACCCTGCTTCGCCTCCAGCATTTATAATGTTTAATATATTTAAGTGTTTTTAATTTATAAGGGGGATTGCACTCGGAGGCTTGCTATGTGAAAGGGGTCACCAATACAAAAGTTTGAGAACCACTGCCCTACAGGAACTGTGGTGATTTGACTGTAGTTAGTATGGATTCCACAACTTGCCCTCTCCTCCCATTTTTCAGAGATCTCCCAATTGCGGATTGCAAGGGAATGACAGAGGGTGTCAGTGGCTGCACCCTTTGTGCTCTCGAATAGGAGCACAGGGAGGTTCTGCCCCAATGAAAAGATTTAGACCTTGCACACAGGAGACTGTTGCGCACACAGGAGACTGTTGCGCACACAGTGGGATCCACGCTGTTTACAATATCTCCATCACATTTACTTTGTAGAGTAAGTAATAGTTCAGTCTTTTACATGAATAAGGCATTAGCGTGGTTGGGCATTAGGAAAAGCTTCTGAACTGTCAGGGTGGTTAAGCACTGGAATAAATTGCCTGGGGACATGGAATCTCTATCATTGGAGATTTTTAAGAGCAGGTTAGGCAAACAGGGATGATCTAGATCAGGGAAGGGCAAACTACAGACTATGGGCTGGATCTGGCCCGTCAGGGCTTTCAGTCTGGCCCACAGGGTTGCCTGCGCTGACCCTGCGCTGCTCCTGGAAGTGGTTGGCACCACGTCCCTGCAGGGGGCTTGCGGGAGGGCAGAGAACTCCGTGCGCTGCCCTCGCCTGCAGGCACTGCCCCCCGCAGTAGGAATAGGGAACCAATGGGAGCTTTGGGGGTGGTATCCACAGGCAAGGGCAGCATGCAGCAGAGCTGCCTGCCCCACTCCACCCCCCGGAGCCAAACATGCTGGCCACTTCCAGGAGCAGAGCCAGGGCAGGCAAGGAGCCTGCCCTAGTCCCGCTGTGCGCTGCTGCCACCCCAGAGCTGGTCAAGGTAAGTAGCGCTGGGCCAGAACCTGCACCCCAACGCCCTTCCCTTAGCCCCCTCCAGCACTCTGCAGCTCCCCTGCATCCCAAACCCTTGCTCTGAGCCCCTTCCTGCACACCACACCCCCTCCCACATCCCATCCTTCTGCCCCAACCCTAGATTCATGGCCCTGCATACAATTTCCCCACACAGATGTGGCCCTCGGGCCAAAAAGTTTGTCCACCCTGGTCTAGATAATGCTTAGTCCTGCCATGAGTGCAGGGGACTGGACTAGATGATCTCTCGAGGTCCCTTCCAGTCCTATGATTTGATTCTATTATTCCTGTATAAACAATATGTACTTGACTGGGTATGAAGACAGTACTTCTGAAACAGAGATCTGAATAATCACTGAGTGGTAAGATAAATTTGTTAGTAATGGTATTAATCTATTGGCAGGTATGTTAAATTCCAAGTAGTAAAAGTTTCTTACTGGGAATATCCTTTGGTATAACTGGTTTAGATTTTTCTGTTTGCTCTCTTTCCAAATTTACTACAAATCCATCTCCACTAATCTTAGTAATGTTGGAAGCACTTGTGAAGAGATGTTTTAACTAGGGCTGTTGATTAATCTCAGGTAACTCACACGATTAACTCAAAAAAATTAACTGCGATTAAAATTTTTTTATCAAAATTAATCACAGTGTTAAAAGAATACCAATTGATATTTATTAAATATTTTTGGATGTTTCAAATTTTTAAATATATTGATTTCTATTACAACACAGAATACGAAGTGTACACTGCTTGCTTTATATTATTTTTATTACAACTATTTACATTGTAAAAGTGATAAAAGAAATAGTATGAGGTGAACTGAAAAATACAAGTACTGTAGTGCAATCTGTTTATCATGAAAGTGTAACTTACAAATGTAGATTTTTTTTGTTTGTTACATAACTGCACTCAAAAACAAAACAATGTAAAACTTTAGAGCTTACAGGTCCACTCAGTCCTACTTCTTGTTCCGCCAGTTGCTAAGACAAACAAGTTTGTTTACATTTACGAGAGGTACTGCTGACTGCTTCTTATTTATAGTGTCACCTGAAAGTGAGAACAAGCATTCACATGGCACTTCTGTAGCTGGGTGTTGCGAGGTATTTACATGCCAGATATGCTAAACATTCATATGCCCCCTCATGCTTCGGCCACCATTCCAGAGGCCATGCTTCCATGTCGATGATACTTGTTAAAAAAATGTGTTAATTAAATTTGTGATTGAACTCCTTAGGGGAGAATTGTATGTCTCCTGCTCTGTTTTACCCACATTCTGCCATATATTTCATGTTATAGTAATCTCGGATGATGACCCAGCACATGCTCGTTTTAAGAACACTTTCACAGCAGATTTGACAAAATGCAAAGAAGGTACCAATGTGAGATTTCTAAGGATAGCTACAGCACTCAACGCAAGGTTTAAGAATCTGAAGTGCCTTCCAAAATCTGAGAGGGACAAGGAGTGGAGCATGCTTTCAGATGTCTTAAAAGAGCAACACTCCAACACGGAAACTACAGAATCCAAACCACCAAAAAAGAAAATTAATCTTCTGCTGGTGGCATCTGACTCCTGATAATGAAAATAAACATGCATTGTTCTGCTCTGCTTTGGATTGTTATCCAAAGCAGAGCCCATTGTCAGCATGGACGCATGTCTTCTGGAATGGTAGTTGAAGCATGAAGGGACATATGAATCTTCAGCGCATTTGGTATGTAAATATATTGTGATTCCGGCTACAACAGTGCCGTGTGAACACCTGTTCTCAGTTTCAGGTGATATAAACAAGACATGGGCAGCATTGTCTCCCGCAAATTGTAACCAATATTGTTTGTCTAAGTGATTGACTGAAGTAGGACTGAGTGGACTTGTTTGGTTCTAAAGTTTTACATTGTTTTGTTTCTGAATGCAGTTATTTTTTGTATATAATTCTACATTTGTAAGTTCAACTTTCATGATAAAGAGATTGCACTAAGTACTTATAGTAGGTGAATTGAAATACTATTTCTTTTGTGTTTTACAGTGCAAATCAGGGTGGATTTCATTTAAATCATGATTTAAATCATTAGTCAGGAAGACTTAATTTAATCCTGGATTTCTACATAAAAGTGCATTCTTGTGTGTTGTTATAACCTTAATACAACTTAGAGATAGATGAGACCCACACTGAGTCTCTCTTTTATGGTCTGCTGCCATTATAGGTTTTCCCTTCTAGTGAGAGAATGGTATGGTAGATCTCAAATCAATGAAGGCTACACCCAGAAAGACCTCAAGACTTCTGGAATATGCTGCTCAAACAGTTTCCCTTTTGTCTCTACTGCCTGTCTGTCCCTTCTCCCGTTTATCTCCAGATTGCTTCTCCTTGTCCAGATCTATTCTGCCCCTAACAATCTTCTATTCATTGAACTTTTTGAAACTTTGCACTTTTAGAGAGACGTAAGGGACTGCAGAGGGACAATAGGGCTGAGGTCTGTTATTTCTCACCTCTGTATATTTATTTTAAAACATTTTTGCTGTTAATAAGCATGTTATCTCTGGAGACACAAATCCACAGCTTGAGAACCTCAAAACTAAGCATCTCTGATGGTATCTTCTAGACTGAGCACTGAGTCCTAGTAGGTAGATAGAAAGATTAACCTAGATAATCTATATAGAAGCCCCTGGAGCCCCATAAGATTGGGTCCCTAATCCATGAACTATTGGAATTCATTTACAAAACTTTTCTTAAACATTACATGAATATCTTGTCTCATACTATAGAATTAGGATTTATAATCCCTATTCCATGATGAGATATTTTTGAGCTATAATGTATCTTTAGATTATTTTTTCCTCAAAAAGCATTTAATGAAAAATGGTGTTTTTTTTTAATCATTGATTTTTATCTATCTGGTTCAAATATTGTAATAAAAAAATAAATATAAAGTGAGCACTGTACACTTTCTATTCTGTGTTGCAATTGAAATCAATATATTTGAAAATGTAGAAAACATCCAAAATATTTAAATAAATTGTACTCTTAACAGTGCAATTAATCACAATTAATTTTTTTAATCACTTGACAGTCCTAGTTTCAACCACTATAACATCTAATCAGTTACTCCTGAGGGCATTCTGCACCAAAAATTAAAAATTCTGTGCCAAAAAATTAAAAATTCTGCGCAATTAAATGTGGAGGCTCCAGCATGGCATTGAGGCGCACAGGCCACTGGCTGCACAGAGGTGAGAGATCATTGTGCAGCTCCCCCCTTGCCCCCTTGGACATGGACTCAGTGGTGAGGCTGCACCCAACCGTGACACAGTGCAAGGACTGGGCCTGCTCCAGAAACACCCCTCCCCACACACACATGCCAGGTGCATCAGGTGTGGGCAGGCAAGCTCAGCAAGGCAGGATTCAAGTGTGGAGGGGCTTAGTGGGGGAGGGGAGGGGAGGGAATCCAGGTGTGGGTTGAGAGGGTTCTATGGGGGCAATCTGGGTGTGGGCAGGTCAGTGGAGGATCTGAGTGCTGGGGGGAATCCGAATGCACAAGGGCTTATTGAGGGTTCTGGGTGCAATTTTAGTGGGAATCCAGGTGAAAGTGGTTGGGGTGCAGCGAGGGACTGAGAGGAGGGGCATATAGAACTTGGTGGGGGGTCTAAGTGTGGGAGATTCGGGGGGGGGGTCCAGATGCTGGGGGAGTGGGCTCTGGTATTGGGATTCAGGTGTGGCTGATTGGAGCTCGGTGGAGTGGGATCTGGGTGCAAGTATCTCGTTGGGATGGTCAAGGTGCAGGGGGACTGGGGCTCATCGGCGGGGTTCTGAGTGTAGGGGGTGAGGATCAGTGGGAGGGTCTGGGTATGAAGAGGTCTGGATGCACGAGGGTTGGGTGGAAGGAGGAGCAGCTCCCTATACAGGGATCTCTTTCCTCCCCCCGCCCCCCACTGTGATTTGGAGTTACTTGAGAGAGAAGCAAAGGAGCAATTTTGCTTCAATCTCAAGCCAAGGAGATGTGATTTCCAGCTTTTGAGGAAACAAAGCAAGTTTAATAGGTCCCGAAAGAAGCTGCCCTTGGGAAGGTTCCTCTTCAGAGCTATATAACCAGTAGTACTGCACTACTCAGGAAGCAGAAGTTAGAAGCATAGGCCAGTGGAGAGCGACCATGGGCAAGAAGTGCAGCTCTGGGAGAAATCTGGGGATGGGTCTGAACCAGCAGGGGAAGAGGAAGTCCTGTCTTCCCCTGCCCAGCCAGGGCTAGCAGTTGAGCCTGGCACAGGGTTGGGAACAGGTCTTCTCCAATCTTGTCCCATGCCCCATAATTAATCTTTCTGCTGGCTGCCTGGGGCACCCAAAACATACTGCTGGGGAGGATCACATGACTGCTCTTGTGGCTTCCCTTTTCTTCCCTGTCAGTCATTTTTCTGTGGGGAACAAATCTGCAGAAGACATAATTTCTGCGCATATGCAGTGACACAGAATTCCCCCAGAAGTAAAATTCAGTAGACAAGTGGTAAAATAACTTTGCCCTGTCTGAGTGCTGCCACTGGGTCTACATCCTGTGAAACAGCAAAAGTTGGTAATAAAATGATGGGAGATATCCCATTGATAGTGACTTAATTTTGAACTGACCAGTTTTGATTTAACCTTCCAGTATAAAAAAGCCTAAGGAACTACATGGCAATTGTATACTTAGTATTCAACTTGGAGTTAAGTTTGGTGGAAGAATCAGCATTTCATCAGCTCCTGTAATAATTTTAGTGGTTTTGGAACAGCCCTGTTTGTTTTATTTTTGTATCCCTGACTTGATGAATATTTATTGACCAGCCCTCTAAAGCAATTTTCTTATCTATACCCTCAGAGACAAGTGAGGAAGAAGCTGGATTTCATGTAAACATGTAACAAAGAAATCATCATTGTCTCTTGGGTCCTAGCTACTGCTTATACACTGAACCTCATTTTCTGAATTTAGGAAGCTCTTCTGATGTGGTAAAATTCTGTCTAATTTCCCTCTTCCTCCATTTTTCTTTTTCCGGAACGTCTGCAGTCAATATAATTGTCCCATAATTGCAGTGTTTTCCCTTCTCCACTAAGAATCCAGCTCTGAGAGATGTAATGGGTCAGAGTCCTAGGGGCTGATGAGTGTGTGTCTGGGGTGGGATGGGAAGAGATGATTAGTTAAAATTTCATTACACTTTATGTAAGTAAGCTACGCTCTGGGCCTTGTCATGATTCCTAGAACAGTCTTCAAACAGGAAGCGGACATTGTTTCTGAAACAGGAATTATGTCGTGGTTTATTAAGATGTGACCATTTTCATTTTGGAAAACAGTTGTGTGTGGCTTCACTTCAGAAGCGCCTCCTGTTTTGAAAAGGCTGGTGACGAGGAATGAATATACTGACTACATGGAAATAATAGGTAATTTATGAAGGATTAGGTTTTTGTTTCCATGACATTTGTGATGACTTTTAGAAATAAAACTGAGTAAGTTGGATGCTCCCAAGAGTGCAGTTGTATTCTGTTCTGAATGTGGAATAAGTGTCTAATCCCCTGTTTCTTCAGTAGTGCTCCCTCCGAAAGTGTCCTTTTCTTGTTAACTTCTGTAACTGTTCTGTTACAATATGTCATGCTGTTAGATTCTTCAGTAATAAAAGTGTGGCAGAATATGCTTCTCAAGAAAATTTAGAAGTTATGCCTAGTGCTGAAGAAAATTCAGCTGTTCAAGCCCTGTCTTTCTGTTGATCACTATGCACTAGTAGGGATGCTGCATTTGGTGAGCACCAAAGAGATAATTATTAAACACTGGAAGAATATCCCTTGTCTATGCTATGGCTTGTAATTATATTTGAAACGGTCTTTTATAAACATGGTTATAGCCTGTCACATTTTTCATATAGTTTGTGTCAACACATTGTGGTTACCAATGACATTCAGAAACCATACTACAGACCAGCACAAACTTACTTGATCGCAGCCCCCCTTCTTTGTCTGTAGTAGTTTACGCTACCCCTTTTCCCCCACACCACACAAGTACATATACCAAACTATCCAACATTGTGTAGGAAAGTTAGGAAATATGGCAAGAGACCACCCTTGCTTAATGATCTTCAATGATCTAAAAATCAAAAAAGAGTCCTACAAAAAGTGGAAACTAGGTCAAATTACAAAGGATGAATATAAACAAATAACACAAGTATGTGGGGACAAAATTAAAAAGGTTAAGGCACAAAACAAGATCAAACTAGCTGGATAACTATAATGGATAACTAGAAAACTTTCTACAGAATCACTAGAAGCAAGAGGAAGACCAAGGACCGGGTGGGCCGGTTACTCTACGAGTGGGAGGGAAATAACAGAAAATGTGGACATGGAAGAGGTGCTTAATGACTTCTTTGTTTCGGTTTTCACCAAGAAGGTTGGTGGTGATTGGCTGTCTAACATAGTGAATGTCAGTGAAGATGAGGTAGGATCAGAGGCTAAAATAGGAAAAAAACAAGTTAAAAATTACTTGGACAAATTAGATGTCTTCAAGTCACCAGGGCCTGATGAAATGCATCCTGGAATTCCAGGGAGCTGACTGACGAGATATCTGAGCCATTAGCGATTATCTTTGAAAAGTCATAGAAGATGAGAGAGATTCCAGAAGACTAGAAAATGGCAAATATAGTGCCCATCTATAAAAAGGGAAATAAGGACAACCTGGGTAATTACAGACCAGTCAGCTTAACTTCTGTACCTGGAAATATAATAGAGCAAATAAGTAAGCAATCAATTTGCAAATGTCTAGAAGATAATAAGGTGATGAATAACAGCATGGATGTGTCAAAAACAAATTGTCAAACCAACCTGATAGCTTTCTTTGACAGTAACAAGACTTGTGGATGGGGGGAAGCTGTAGATGGGGGTATATCTTGACTTTAGTAAAGTTTTTGATACTGTCTCGCATGAGTCTCATAAACAAACTAGGGAAATGCAACCTAGATGGAGCTACTATAAGGTGGGGGCAAAACTGTTTAGAAAACAGTTCCCAGAGAGTATGAGGGATAGCTGTGTTAGTCTGGATCTGTAAAAGTGGCAAAGAGTCCTGTGGCACCATATAGACTTAACAGACATATTGGAGCATGAGCTTTCGTGGGTGACATGCATCCAATGAAGTGGGTATTCACCTAAAAAAGCTCATGCTCCAATATGTCTGTTAGTCTATAAGGTGCCACAGGACTCTTTGCCGGTTCCCAGAGAGAGAGTAATCAGTGGTTCACAGTCATGCTGGAAGGGTATAATGAGTGGGGTCCTGCAGGGATCAGTTCTGCATCAGGTTCTGTTCATTATCTTCATCATTTATTTAGGTAATGGTAGAGAGAGTACACTTGTAATGATCTGGACAAACTGGAGAAATGGTCTGAAGTAAATAAGATGAAATTAAATAAGGACAAATGCAAAGTGCTCCATTTAGGCAGGAACAATCAATTGCACACATACAAAAGGGGAAATGACTGCCTAGGAAGGAGTACTGCAGAAAGGGATCTAGAGGTCATAGTGGACCACAACCTAAATATGAGTTAACTGTGTAACACTGTTGCAAAAAAAAGCAAACGTTGTTCTGGGATGTATTAACAGGAGTGTTGTAAGCAAGCCATGAGAAGTAATTCTTCTGCTCTACTCTGCGCTGATTAGGCCTCAACTGGAGTATTGTGTCCAGTTCTGGGTGCCACATTTCAGGAAAGATGTAGACAAATTGAAGCAAGTCCAGAGAAGAACAACAAATTGATTAAAAGTCTAGAAAACATGACCTATGAGGGAAGATGTAAAAAATTGGGTTTGTTTAGTATGGAAAGAGAGAACTGAGAGGGGACATACCTTTTTCAAGTACATAAAAGGTTGTTACAAGGAGGAGGGAGAAGAATTGTTGTTCTTAACCTCTGAGGATAGGACACGAAGCAATAGGCTTAAATTGCAGCAAGGGAGGTTTAGGTTGGACGTTAGGAAAAACTTCATAACTGTCAGGGTGATTAAGCACTGGAATAAATTGCCTAGGGAGGTTGTGGAATCTGCATCATTGCAAATTTTTAAGAGCAGGTTCAACAAACACCTGTCAGGGATGGTCTAGATAATACTTAATCCTGCTGTGAGTGCAGGGGTCTGGACTAGATGACCTCTTGAGGTCCCTTCCAGTACTGTGAGTCTATATGCAGTAGCAGTGCTTCACTTGAATCCGTTTCAGCTTTTTGGTTGTAACGTTGAGGTTTTTTTCCTGTGGCACTAATGAACCGATAATCCATTGTAATCAGAGCGAAACCAGAACTGTGATTGTGGTTCATGCTTACAATTAAATGTGCACACCACATCATAGCAAATGGATTAATCTGTCAAAATGTACAGCAACATCTGGAGTCAAATGCAGAGTGCCATCTGAGGACCTGATATGTCTGGAGGAATCATCTTTGCTAATTATTCATTGCTGTTGATAAAATGTGCACTGTAAGGTATGGGTGTGTGTGTGTGTGGTTTGTTTTTTCTGTAATCTTAAAGCTTCTCTTGCCCTCCTAGAATACGTTCCTTGCCCACCCAGGGGAATCCGTTCTCCAGATTGAGAACCTTTGCACTATCTGATAGTAAACTGTTGAAATCTGGAAGAGAAAAAATCTGTCCCTTTCTGGAGAGGAATGTTCTTTCTGAGACAGTGTCTGTAGAAGTGTAGATTGTATCAAAACGGGACCAACCCTCTTCCGCCAATTTAAAAAATAAATAAATAAGGGTGGGGGGAGCGTGAAGTGACAGATGTGAGCAGGAGAGAACATCATTTACAAGTAAAGGGTAGGCTCCATTTCTTTCTTAGTTTTGTTCATTTCATTTGGCCTTTACGTTATCACTGCTGCCATTTCTAATACCCAAGCTGGGTTTTCTGGATGCAGTACTATTTGTCAGTGACAGGTGTGATTCTAGGAGAGGATAAGTTTTCTTTGTCTTCTGTATTTCTTCCTCCCAGTTGTCCATCTCCTCTTCCTTTCTTCCTAGCAGCATGAGGCCTGGACTACATTTGTAAAGTTGCCCACTTTAACTAAATTGATTTGAAATCATCCTAGATAAATTGGTGCAAACCTGCTATGTAGACATAAACTGGTTTAATCCTTGCTTTTATTGGTTTAGTTTAATTCAGTGCAAGCTCAAGTGATTTAAGCAAGAGTTAAACCAGTTTTAAGTGCATCTACATGAGGATTTTGCACCAGTTTAACTAAATCTGGTCCAAATCTATTCAGTTAAACTGGTGCCCTTTTTCTTGTATATACAAACCCTAAGCAACTGTGCACTGAAGCTGGTGATATGTTCACTTGATCACATGCTAGGAGCAGGAGTAGGATTGCATCTGAGTTACCATCCCACGCTGAAATAATGCCTAGCCGCTTACATGTCCTCATGAATCTCATAAGAAAATAGTCTCTGTCTCTTCCTAGCCCACTTACAACTGAGGCTTTATTCAGGGTGATTTATACCATGATGCCTTGAGTTAGACTGGGAGGACAGCTAGTGCTGTGTCTTTCTTTACTTTAAAATCAGTGGTAAATAATGGCTGTGTCCTACATTTACCTTTCTTGATGGTCCCCCTTTTCTGCAGTGTAAAATAAACATGTACACAAACTGTTACTTTTCTCTTTTTCCAGAGTCTCGCTGTGATAAAGACTTGGACACACTTAGTGGCTATGCTATGTGCCTTCCTAACCTCACCAGGCTGCAGACCTATCATTTTGTGGAACACCGGCCAATCCTTTGTGTGGAGATCAAGGTGAATTTGTTAAATATGGGGAAAAAATAATTGCTCCTTCTGCGTTCTTTTAAAAGTATATGGTAACTATATATTTAGTTTGAAAAATTGTGCAGGTACTAGATAGAGCAATAATCTTTGCCTTTTGCAAATGCTAGCTCAGGGGTGGCTAACTTGAGCCCGAGAAGGAGCCAGAATTCACCAGTGTACATTGCCAAAGAGCCAGAGTAATATGTCAGCAGCCCCCCATCAGCTCCTGCTCCTAGCGCCTCCCGTCCGCCGTCAACCCTGCCAATCAGCGCCTCCCTCTCCCTCCCCGTGCCTCCCGCCAACCACAGTCAGCTGTTCCATGGTGTGCAGGAGACTCTGGGGGGGAAGGGGCGAGGGCAAGGCAGATGTGGGGCAAGGGGCAGGAGCCTTGGGGGAAAGGGTGGAGTGGGGTTGAGCAGTGAGCACCCCTGGCACATTGAAAAGTTAACGTCTGTAGCTCCAGCCCCGGAGTCGGCACCTCTGCAAGGAAAATATGAGCATGACCTGTTAACCTTGGTAATAGATGTTGCCTGCTCTCTATCTCTTTAAAGTCCTTTAATTAGATATGATATATGAGAGAAGGAAAGGTATAGATTTAAAAAAAAGGACATGTAAATAAATCTATTAAAATGCGTTTTAAATGTTTGTTTCTTGCAGCCGAAATGTGGGTTCATTCCTTTCTCTAGCCATGTTTCGCAGGAGATAAAGCACAAGGTGTGTCGTTATTGCATGCATCAGCACCTAAAGGTAAACGTTTAAATATTCAGCCTGCTTTTCCTCTTACTGGCAGTGTGCTTAGTTTTATTATAAACATGCTACTGAAATCCTGCTTTCCTGTTGAAACATGTACATATGTTGCTTATTTCCTTGATATTTAAAGAGGTAGGTATTTAAGTGTCACTGCGTTGCTGGATGTGAGCATGAGAGGGAATGTGAGTATATAGCTGGAGATGTAGAAACTTTGTGGGAATTTGGAAACAAACAAGGGTAATATCTTTGCTCAGCTTTGACAGTTTTAGTTGTCAGTGTGGTAAACTGCCATGTCAAATTAAGTTTCAAGTACTTTTCAGTAAACATGGTCCAGGAAGTCATGTAATGTCCGTGCGGGTCCAAAGAGCTCTGTGGTAGCTTTAAAGCTTTTCTCTCTGACCAACTGAAGTTGTTCCAATAAAAGATTACATCAGCCACTGTGTGCAACAACAAACACCGAAATCATTCACTTAGCCATTAATATGTACATCATGTACTAATACCTTATTTAAATATTAGAGTTTGTGCCTAGAATGGACCTTACTCCTAATATGTGAGATTCTCCCTTTTAATGAATTGCTGTAGAGTTTAAATATGAAGAGAATGTAGCCCTCTACTGGCCAGAAATAGTATGTCCAAAGGATTTAAATATTCTGAAGCTCCTTAAGACAAAACTAATGTGTATTTCATAAACCTACTATTGTATTAACTGAGAGCATTCATAGTGATGTGTGTTTCAACAGGTAGCAAATGGAAAGTGGAAGCGATTGAGCAAATACTGTCCCCTAGATCTCTTCTCAGGGTAAGAAAATATTTACTTTAATTCCAGTGATTTGCTGACTGTGTGTCTTTATAGCTAGTTGTCTTACATTAGGTTGAATTTTGTCTTAAGTTAAGGAGCACAAGTGCTGACAAATGTTTTATGATTTATAGCAACAATATTTGTGCTTTTCCTGCATCTGTTTTTAAACCTCTAGAATTTAACTCAGTAGCTGTTAATTATTGTATGTGGTCCAGATGGCAAAACATCAGACCTCACAAGAACTTGGATACTACTCAGATTTGTTTGCTCTTTTATGCTATCTCTTTCTTTGTACTGGCTTCATCTTGAGTAACGATATGGGAATATATTCAGCGTAGGGGATGAATGGTTGGCCTTTTGGGGTCCTAGTGCTACTGTAATGGTAATATAATGAAAACCGTGTGTTTGTTTTGTTAAAATATTACATATGAATTTTTCTCTAGAAATAAACAGAGAATGCACTTTGCCTTGAAAAGCTTATTACAGGAGGCACAGAACAATTTAAAAATATTTAAGGTAAGATTGACTGAAATTGCTTGCATGTTTTTTATACTATCTTGTAAATTATTGGGTCCATTTAACTTAACATCTGAATATTCAAAACCCCACTAGATATCTAGTTGAGGATTTTCTGTATTCAAACTTTCTAACTGCAGTATGGAAAGATGTATGTAGATTTGATTTTATGGAAGGTAAATCAATATGTCACTTAATTTTTGTTGGAAAAGTCTTTAAGATATAATGAGGCTGATGTGACTGTATTACAGCATCCACAGGTAATACCATAACTACTGCATGCATGATTGGGTTTTTCCTTTCAATATAAGGTATTTTTCAAAATGTTGCAATTTTGAGTGCTCCTTGAAGGGAGCACATATTTTTGCACATAGTTTCATAATTTGTGTGGAATATGTTGTACATCGTTTACTTAAGAGTATAGAGACATTTCTTCTCCGTAGAGGAAGTTAAATGTTACTTAATTGCCTACAACTGATGCAGCAAAAACATATAGCAGTACATGAACACTACTCTGTAGACTATGGAGATATCACATGCATATGTGTTATTTCTAGAAAACAAGCTCTCTCTATGTGAGCTATTTCCAACGTAAAACAAAGTAGCTCTCCAATATAAGATATAGCTCCAATTAAATTATTTCAGCTGTGTTGAAGCATTGGTAATTTGATTTTTAAAAGTAGTGGTAACGGGGGGGAAACCAAACCCGTCAGTGCCACTCTAACTAAATTGTTATGGGCCTTTTGTCCAAAGTCTATTGAAGTCAATGTAGTGGGTTTTTTTCAGTGTCTATGAAAAAAGACTTATGGCTTATGGTTAAACTTATGGGGTGAGAGGAGGGTTCTGTGCAACTAATAAACCAATTTTATATTTCAGTTTTGAACAATTTTTTAAACTTTCCTACTCTTAAACTTTATGAACCAAGTCACTTTTCCTTCTGGAGTCTGTTCAGCACCTGTGCCTTGTCTAGCAGCTAAGAACCTACTAGACAATTTACCCCAGCATGCAGTATTGCATTTGTGACTGATAAATGTCTAATTGATGCAGTTGTTCAATAATTTTAATTATTTCTTCTGAGAAACATGTATTGTAACCATCTTTGATACATGATCAGACTCTCTCCTTGTATCCAGTGAAACATGCCTCTTCAACAGTTAAATCATACACTTAACGAGTCTGTTGGGCGTTCTTTATAATTAAATATTCATATTTGGACTTTCTGAAATGCTTAAGTATTTCTTTGCTCAATTATAGAATGGTGAACTAATTTATGGCTGTAAGGATGATCAGGACTCTCTCTCTGACTGGAATGAACTTGCTCGTCACTTAAAACCATTCTTCTTTCCTGCAAATGGGATGGTCAGTGGACCACATTGTACAAGGACGATTATTAAAGAATTAATCCATGTAATAACAATGACTCTACTTAGTAGTACTGATGCCTGCAGGGCAGGTAATATGAAGACAGTTCCCATTTCACGAGGAAGGAGCTACTGTGAAGCAAGTGCTTTCAGTAAGGAGCTGGTAAGAAATGGTAAGAATTGTTTCACAGTAATTAAATATATTGTAATACAATTCAGGGTACATAATAGTGATTCAGATCACTGCATTTTTTTTTTCTGTGTGCTACTTAGGGTGAGAGTTGAAGCAACAAGAGTGGGAGCTTTGTTACCTGTTTAAACACAAGAAAGTTAATGGGGTGAAAACCCACTGCTCTAAAATTCTTTTATATTCACTCTAGATAATTGATTTTAACTGAATTTAAATTTGAATTAATACTTTTTAGTATTGCATCTACTGATGACGAAACTCCACTCATCAGTGCAAGCATGTAAAAGCAGTAATGGAGAAAAATGAAAGAAAAAATATGTGCTCCAACTGATTACAATACTGTGTCTAAAAACACTGTAGAGTTTCTTGCCTTAGCTGCTATTTTAACTTAGTTTAGTTTGGATTCATTTTTGTTTTTTTCTGCATGAGGTGGGTATTTAAAAGGGAAAAGGGTGTATATGTGTGAGAAATGGAAATAAGGATTGGGAGTTGGGGGGGTGGGGCAGAGCGCATTACTTCCTCACTACTCTAATCTTGCAAAAGCGCAGTTGGTCCTCAAGACATTGCCGCTGGTTGGGACGCAGCTCCTACAGTGTACCATTATGTGTTCGTGGAACCATTTCTAAGCAGCAATTGGGATTCAGTGCATGTGCTTGATTCTAACATTTCAGATGCTGCATTACATACCCATGTTACTGTTTTGACTGAGATTTTTCTTTAAGTTGAACTCCTGAATTGAATTTCCTGGGGAGGTGGAGGAGGGCTTTTTTTTATTTTTTATTTTTATTTTTTAAGTCAGTACAGTTTTCTACAATGTATAATAGCTACTCAAGATCTGAAATGCTATATGACTTGATGTGGTCTAGATTACCTTGTAAATCAGTCTGACTCTTCGGGGAGATATTTTCAAAAGCACAAAGGGGAGATGAGGCGCTGAACTGCCCCTTGTGTCTTTGAATATTTCTGGTAGTGTAAGACAGAGCATGGAAATGTGTGAGGGAGATTTTTTCTGTTTTGCCTCTGAGTGTTTTGTCATGAAAGAAAGAGAATCTGGTTCCATCCCATAAGATTCACCGCACAGTCAAACTCTAGTGTTTTACATAAGATGATAGTTCAAAATGTGAAATGTTGAATGCCCATCTCTTACGATTTTACTGTTCTAAACCTAAGAATTAGCTGGTAGCTTTTCCTTCAGCTGATCAAGCTGGGGAATTGTTGGGTCTATTATGTAAAAACAGTTATCTTTTTTCAAACTACTTAATTTGAAAATACTTTTTTTCTAGGTAAAAATAAAATGGAGAGCTCTGGCTTACCACGGGGCTGTCTCCTTTATAAAACCCTTCAGGCTCAGATGCTGGACATGCTGGATATTGAGGGACTTTATCCTTTGTACAATAGAGTTGAACAGTGCTTAGAGGAGTTTCCTGAGGAGAGGTAAGATTTCCAGGCTGTCTTCTGTATTGAGCTCAGGAAGGTGTAACGTGATAATTTGCACTGCAGACTCTGGAAAATTTGTCTGTATTTGTCTTCTGGTTTCGATACAAATTCGGAGTATCATAAAACTTGGCGGAATGGATGATACCATTGGTTCACAGTATAGCATTATGCCTCTGGAGGTGACCCATACATAAAGCAATAGGGGAAGGATGAAAAATACCAGTGAAATGTATTATTAGCTTCGTCTGGCCTTGTAAAGTTGCAAATTTTAATGACTATTAAAATATTCAGCTCTGTTTTTAAAAAGAATCAGCCTTAATATTTACATCTGGCAGAACAGTACTTCCTTTTTTTTTTTCTAATCACACTGCCCTTTAATTTCACCACTCATCCCCTTATTCTGATATGGGACTGGGTATTAAGGCGGTACTGAAAGTTTTCACTGTGATCTGTATGCAAGCCCCACCATACCTTTTTCATGGACCTTTTTGGTGTCAGCTGTCTCTCCAAGAGGCAAAAAAACTGGACACCACACTTCAGATGGTGATGGCATCATCAGCCACTGTCAGTATTTAGGAGCTTGGGTCTCCACTCTGCACTCTCTGCCTTCTTGCACTGTTTTTTTCTTGTATAGTGTGTAGGCTTGGCAGTTCCTTGTGTATGGAGGTCTTTGTTCCACTTCTTGCCCATGGTCTCTCTCCACTGGCCTATGCTTCTAACTTCTGCTTCCTGAGTAGTGCAGTACTACTGGTTACATAGCTCTGAAGAGGAACCTTCCCAAGGGCAGCTAGTTTGGGGGGCCTATTAAACTTGCTTTGTTTCCTCCAAAAGCTGGAAATCACATCTTTTGCCTTGGGATTGAAGCAAAATTGCTCCTTTGTGTCTCTCTCAAGTAACTCCAAGTCACAGTGCAGATTTACCGATATAGATGGATTTCCTCTTAATAGGGGTGAGGAGGGTGAAGTTTTTCATGATCTTTCGCTATACCATTGTTGTAACAAAGTAATATCTGAAGTGTCTCAAACCTTAATGTATTTAGCTTGTCAAATGGAGGTATGGAAGTAGAATCCCCAGAAGACGAAACTGAAGGACAGATGTTAAAGTAACTTGCTCAAATAGAACCCAGGTCTCCTGATTCCTTGTTTGTTGTTCTAACCTTGTCGCCATCATTCAGATTTGATACCATGGGACAGATTACTTTATTGTGCCTCACTCTACTGTTGATACAAAAAGATACAGCCTAATTTTTGCAGGCTGACCAGGTGTGTAGACACAATACAGCACTCTACAAAATCTATTTTGAATCCTGCTGTTTCTGAATCATCTTTGGTATCTAGAGACCCATTATGTTGCCTTGATCTTCATGCTTTTCATTTTAGTGTCTAGATATGGAACTTCTAACTTCACCGTTCATGTAACACAGCAGATAAACTTCTGCAAAATCTAATTTGGGGACAATTTTCTGGTTGATGTGAATATATTCCCATCTAGATTTCTTCTAGGACAAATAACCAAGGCCCTGGGAATTGAAAAAGCAGGAAAGCTTGTTTTCCCTCTTCGAATCTATGAATAAAAAGTAGCTGTAAACAGATGAGATGTACTAGTTCTAAAATCTTAAAGGACATGTTGACTGGAAACAGTTCAGTTCACTAACTACATATGCTACTTATTTTTTTTTTTTTAAATCAGCTAGTTTTAAAAGTAAAATATGTTTTGATTTTTTTCGTGTGTCTAGCACTTTAAGGTAGTTTTATTTAATACAAAAATGTAAAATGCTTTTTGTTCATTTTTTAATTGAATTTGAATTTTCATCAAAATAGAGGTTGATACAGAATCACGAATAGTAAATAAGAAATGCACATTTAATGTAAGGGCTATATTTAAATCAACATGTTTTAATGCTTACCATCCAATGAGAATCACTTCCCCTCTCCCCCACTTTTTAGGAAAAGAACTAAAAAATACAAATGCAAAACATGATTAAAATTGATTACCTGTCCCACTTCCCCTTTGTTTACCTGAGCTCTTTTTGGCAGTAATCATGTGATAAAAGGAATTATTTCACAGGATGTGAAATAAGGCTGTGGAATTTATCACAGGATGACCTTAGCACCAAGAATTTAGTGCATGTCAAAGAGGGATTTGACACTTGAACGAATAAAGGTATCCAAAGTAGTTGTTTTTAAAGTTTTGGCAGGGATTTGAAACATAGTGCACTAAGATTTTAAGCCAAATTCTAACTATTAGTATTTAAGATGAGACCACTAGAATGTGTGTATGGGAGTTAATTTATTCCACATCTGCTTACTATTGGGTTTTCTTAAACCCGCCTCTGATGCATCTGATGCTGGCCACTGTCAGATACAGGATGCTAGACAAGGTGGAATGTGATTCAGTGTGGCAGTTCCTATGTTAAATTCTTTCTAGTGATTGTCAAGGTGAGCAAGCTTGCAGCCTTGCAATAATGAATCCCTTGGTACTGTTCAGCCAAGAAAGTTGACATGATTGTCTGTCTAATATTTCTTCTCATGTCTAACACTTTTTGTCACTATTGAAACTTGTCCCCAGTTTATGACCTGATATAGAAAAACATTTCTTCAAATTCTGCCTCGACTATACTGAAACAAGTGTCACTCCTCCTCCTTTGAAAGAGCCAAGGCATATTTTAAGGTTGTGGATCCCCTATTATCATGTTTTCGCCCTCACTCGATGGGCAAGTTTCTCAGTGTTTAGTCTTGTGGGAGTGAGACATTGATATGTTGATTACAAATTGATTTCTGATGGAATAGAAATAACTGGTAATGTACTCCAGTAGTAATAGCAATGGTCCAAAAGGACACACATTTACACATTAATTACTTCAGTTAATTTAAGGCTCAGTTTTATGTTTTCCTGTAAATATGGGTAATGTACTAGTGGAAAAGAAGAAAACAAGGACCCAGACAGAACATATTAAGTCCTTATAGGTAGTGATAGGTTCTGCTGCCCATCAGTCTAATGGAAGAGAAATGGTCCATTACATATTGGAAACCAGTAAAGAAATAAAACAAAGTAAATTCTTAATTCCCCTGTTCCCATCCAGTTTTCAGGAGGTACATAAAGATGTGCTCATAACAATGTGAAATTCAAGTGTCTGTTCAGTTGCTCAGTGTAGTGCTTTTATAAGTGAGAACCTTCTGCGTTTGCATCTCTGCTGCTTGCAGTGAAATAGATGAGGAAGTTTATGGAGTGTAGCTCTGATGTGAAATTATTCTAGTAAGACCCTTTCTGAAATAGAGTGATGAAATACTATGTTAGTTTAGACTGTAGAAATCCAAGATCAGTAGTTGTGTGAGTTTACCAGATTGCCATCATAAAATGGTGACCTATATAGCAGCTTGTATTGAATAAGTGCAGTAAATGCCTTCTGGTATCTGTTGTTGGGGAAAAACTAAGCACTGAGGGTTAAAATGGTCTTACTTCAGATGGAAAACCAAGTCCAGTTGGTTTTTATAATAGAAGATCACTCTAAGGTGAGGTCCTCTTTCATTTTGTGTTGTCCTTTGTATTCCTTAAAATGTAACCTCCTTGTGTAATTTAGACACTAACCACAAGAGGGTAATAGAGCTTCATTTGCAAAAGGTACTGTTTTACTCTCTGAGCTGCTTCTGATATGTGGAAATCAACATTTTGATATAGAACTGAAATATGACACATATAGTGAGCAACCTTAATATTGAGTCCTGCTAATAAATAGTTGGCAATATAACATTATACTTTGGATTTCTTAAAAAGCCTGGCAACATAAATTCAATCTTAGATATTTTTCTGATGTGTGCATGGATTAAGCATTTCATTTGTATTCTTTACCTGTATATATCTAGGGTGACCAGATGTCCTGATTTTATAGGGACAGTCCCGATATTTGGGTCTTTTCTTGTATAGGCTCCTATTACCCCCCCCACCCCCTTCCCGATTTTTCACACTTGCTGTCTGGTATATATCCTTTCTAGCTGCTGTGCATTAGCACTAAACTAAAAACTTGTTCCCAGCTTGATATTACATATTAGCCAACTCATGCACTTACGGCTTCAGTTTCTTAGGAACTGAAGCATTTTATGCAACAAGTCTTCTAGTAAAAATGCTGTTGCTGGGAGCCTCTGCAAACTGTGGAGGAAGATCTGCTGTTTCTCCATTTTTACAACATTGCAATTCTTTCCCATCATAATGCTATTCTACTTTTAGTAAAGGTTTACCCTCACCTGATGAAAACACCTTTTTTGAAAGGTTTGGCCAGTAAAAATTGGAACTGGATCAGTAAAACGTCTTCCTGTTTTTTGTACTTATTAGAAGTACCTCACAGATAGATGGACCTTACAATGAAGCATTTTATGAGAAACTTCTAGATCTTTCAACTGAAGATGATGGAACAGAAGCATTTGCATTTACAAAGGTACCTTTCTTCAGCGTGGGTGCTAAAGCTTACTTTATTCTGTCAGCTTCCATAAAGTATCTAATATATAATTGAGCTTGGCAGAATTTGATTTTTTTTTTTATAATTTTGATGGATATTTGTTTTTTTTAAAGCATTTTTAATGTATTTAAGCTTTCAGAGTTGTGGGAAATTTTGAGGAGGTCAGACACTTAATGATAGAAAACTCCCTTCAGAAAGTTAGATTTATAACCATTAAAACAAATTGTCAACATCAAGGTAGTAAATAACCTTAATTCAATCAGCATTTTTCTTCCTTTACGTATCTGTAAATTTCAATTACTGTCAATGGAAATATTTTTCATTGGTATGTGTGTTTACAGTGAAAATGACTACTGATATTCTAATCCTTACAAGCTTGTGTATACTGTAACAACCAGTGAGAGAGAAAATCTGGTGAGATGCTGAACAGTTAAAATTCCCATTGAAGTGCTCATCCCCTTTGAAAATCAGCTCATACTCCCACTTTTTACTAAACAAAGGAACTAATTATTCACAAATTCCTTCTTTCTAAATCACATGGTACATTTAAATGAATAGCTATTTCCTATTAGTTCACCTAGTATCATAGAATAAATATGTACTCATGCAAAGCAGTCTGTGTGAAGAGTTAACCATTTGTAACGCGACACAGAAAAAATGTTAGTGAATACAAAAAGTCTGAGGAATAATGACCTCGGTATAATCTCCTCAACACCTGAAGTGATTATTACTTTGTTTTCATTGTGTATGCTTAGATAATGTACTTTGGCTTTGTATCTGTGCTTGAGTCTAGAAATACTTTTCAAATGCTTTTATTATGGGGATAACTCATTCTGTTTTTATCTTGTGTATAGGTTCAGCAGTACAGAGTAGCAATGACAGCTAAGGACTGCTCCATTATGATTTCCCTTTCACCTTGTCTACAGGATGAATGGTAAGGGATTCTGAAAGACAGTTCATTCAGATAGCCAAGATTTAAAAAAAAAAAAAAATCTTCAGGGTGTTTCACGGTTGGGTTGCCCATGTTGACAGTGGGAATACTAATCATGAATTTCTGATTTAAAATATTTAGAATAGGAGGCTCAATTTTTTTTTTTTTAAACACTGAAATTACTTTCGGCAGTAGCTCTCAAACTTTTGTACTGGTGACCCCTTTCACACAAGTCTCTGAGTGCAACCCTCCCCCCCATATAAATTAAAAACACTTTAACACTATTTTAAATGCTGCAGGTGAAGCAGGGTTTGGAGTGGAGGGTAACAGCTCGCGATGCCCCCACGTAATCACCTTGTGACCCCCCAAGGGGTCCCGACCCCGTTTGAGAATCCCTGATTTAAGGCTTGTATTCGCTGCAACAGTTAGCTTGAATTACTGCACGCTAGCAGTCAAGTGAGAGCAACCACACAGCAAAACAATACTGGAGTTGGATAGTGATTAGATTAACTGCTGATGAGTTTGTTGTAACTTGAACTGTTGCATTCCCACTGCATTACTAACTCATGTGTCAGCATCACCTGAGCTTTTCTGACAGGCTACCTAGCTCTAACTAGAGATTTTAATTTGGGCAACTCTTAAGTTATAATTGGAGCTAACTGCTATGACACAATCTTAATTTGGAGGCTGAAATCTGTTTCAAAGTCCTAATGTTGATGATATGCCTTTAAGGATAAATAAAAATGAATTACCTCAGTCACCATGGCAAAAGAGTTATGTTCTCATTCTTTATCACTGCATATCTTTTGATCCCTTTCTGGATATTAGGATTTATTCAATTTCTTATCAGAGTGATAGAGTATTGGATGGAAGACATACTTGGTAGTGGCTGTGTTCATCCTGGGCTTGTCCTCTGATTTGAGGTATGCAGGAAAGCTGCTTTTGAAAATAGACAGAGCCAACTTAAACCTTTTTAAGGACTGACCTGAAGTGTCAAGTGTCTTGCTCTCATTCTGTCAAAACATCGAGGTGCAACTTTTGTTGCAGCCACACAGTTTTAGTAACTTAGTATCCATGTTGACTTTTTTTGTCAACACAACCCTAGCCACCTCCTCAGACAGAAGCTAATTTTCCATGTGGATTAGTGCTGTTTTGGAGGATGAACTCTGAAGAAGGTAATCTCTCTTCTCTAACCTATAATTCTTGAGAAAATAAGAGAGAAAATTCTCCCTTCCAAACCTTTTACTTAGATTCGTAGGTCACTTCAGGGAGTTATTTTCTAATATTGTTTTAAGATGTATTCATAACACCTGAATGCTAGTTCTGACAGGCAGAAGGCAATTTTATTCACTCAGGCCAGGACAATAAGTTGAACAAAGTAAGAGGAAGAGGCGGCTATTACTTCAGTTTAGTATATAAAAAGGATATTTGTGAAATGGCATTAACACTACCTGCCTCCCATTATGTCTGTGCAGGTGATGGTTGTTTCTAGCTGTAGAAGTTCAGTGCAGTACTTCTGACAAACTTTGCATTTATACAAGTAGCTCTTATTGCCAAAACTGCCAGTTGAGATTATTTCATTTAGCAGTGTTAGTGATAGAGCAATTTAGGGAGGTTTGGTTTAAATTGGTGTGGAAACTAACAGAAAAAGGATTGACATGTGTAAATAAATGGTTTGTTCATTTCTGCTCCCACATCATTTTGGACTGGAAAAACTAAACCTGAGTTAAGAATGAACCGTGGCTGCTTTTAAAAGCTACATCAGCTGAAGTCCCAGTTTTCTAGTTTATAATGCCTAATAAATGTGGAGACACTGGCAATGTACTGCATGTGATCTTTACATGTAAAGCAGAGTTATTTGTGATAAAGCCTTAGATAGGCACTGGGCTTTGAATTTCCACTAAGAGCATAAGTGGTCTGTTTGCTTTAAACAAATTGTCTTGCAACATTCCATTGGTCTTCTTTTTCAGCTCTGCTCAAAGGCCTGTTGTTCTGGCATCCAAATCCAGATTCACCTTTTCCGTTTCTGTCCTGGACCTAGATCTTAAGCCATATGAAAGCATTCCACATCAGTACAAACTTGATGGCAAGATAGTAAACTATTATTTGAAGAATGTACAGGCCAAAGATGATCCAGTGATGTCAAATCTGTTCAAGGAGAATGAAGACTGCACATTAGTTCTCCATAAAGTGTAACTGTTTCCTTAAGGTTATGGTTGAAAGTGAAGGGTTAATGAAATGTAGTTATGTTGATTTTCTATTACGTTCAGTGCATTTTTCAGCTGTGAATGTTTTTGCTTTAAGGAATATATTTTAATGGGTATGCCTTTCAAAGATAGGGCATAGTACTAAAGAAACACCTTCCAATATATTAACTTAATCTGAAGGAATGTATTCAATATTACAGAACAGATGTGTGCCATACCCTGCAACAACATGACAAATCAACTTGAGGTTTAAGTCCATGTTCTTAAAATTGAATGACTACTATGTGAAGCACCAAATGAAATGTTCTGGATTAATTCTCATTTATTCTTCAGTGCAGAGTCAGGAACTTCCAGATACATTGCACTAATGCAGAAAGCCTGCTCATAAACATGAGAATTACAGGATGGCCTTGCACCTTGTGCATTTTAACACTCAATATTTTAAACCAAAAGCAACCCCCACCCCCACGTTAATAAAACCAATTTCAAAATTAAGCCGCACTGAGCACATTAAAAATGCACTAAACTTAATACAAAATAAATTGCTGCCCATGTAATTTAATGTTTAGAAAACAAAACACACTACTGAATTGTATAATTGCTCTTTGGTGCTGGCTAGGTAGAGCTTGCGTGTTAGTGCAAATCTATTTTAAGCAGAGTGAGTGAAATTGAGAACTTCAGACTCTGCTTCCCAAAGTGTTGTGATCAGTCTGAAAAAGCTTTCTGTAAGGATTTGTATACATGTAAGTAGAAATTCACAAAATAAGGGATAAGGGTTAGGAATTTTACTAGGGAAGCAGCCTTGATTTTTAATTATTCGCTGGTTGAACATATCAGGCTTTGATCGAGTGGTCCACACTGAGCTAGTCCTGCCAAATCAGTGAATCAGGAACGAGCTCTTTCCTAATTCAACTTTAGCTATAGGAATTGTATACTCAATTATTGTCCATGTGATTCTGGACTTAAATCAGATGTGTGTCAACTTTTTTTGTGCATTAAACAGCAGCTAGCAAAGGCTGTTCTTGAATCAAGCTGTGACTGCAATGACATTTTCTTGAGAAAAGGGTTGACAGATGGTATCTGCTTTATCTTGTAAAGTTCATTGTAATCGTAGGTTGTGACTTTTGCTTGATGGTGGGTGTCAGTTAACTTTATACCAACATTTAGCAGTGGCTTTAGTTTGTGTGGTAACAAGTTAAACACATCTGCCAAGCTGGAGATGATTTGTGTGGATGAGGTGCTATTCCCTGATTCTTGTGAAGTTTAAAAGTGAAACAGGTTCAACTAGATCAAAAACAGTGGGATTAAACTATTAAGAAATGTGGGTATTGTGGTATAATAAACTACAGGTTCTCTTAGCTGTTGAAAAGCTTTCTTTGCATTTCTTTGGGGCTCTCATACCCTGAGAATGTACAAGGAGATGTTGTTCAAGCCCATCTTGAAATGCTGCTATCTGTATACAGTAGGTATGTAGTAGTAATAAGTTTGAAAATATGGAGGTTGTCTTAACAAGGACTTACCTCTCCTTATAACATAGAACAGTAGATTTATACTGGGAGCTTGACTCTAATGCCCTTTGTTTCATTGCATTTTATTTGAACTTCTTCAGAGTACTGGCTTTCGTAAAAAATAGCGCCATGTTCATTGGCAGGACCCAATGTACAGTTCTGTGAGACCATGGTCCGTTGGACAATTGGGCCCAGAGTGGTGATATTCCTAATGAGAACTTATTTATACAGCAGTATTGCCTAACACTTAGAAGTGAACCATGTTACCTTGATCCACTAAACCTACCACCAGTTAGTAATGTGCCTTTCTGGGGTGCAGCTGTTTGCTCTTTAGATTAGACTTGTTATATCCACAGCAGTCTGACTTAGTTGTTGATTTATTGCAGTCTGCTGTGTGGTTAGCTGCAGTGTTTTAATAATACCACCCTCTGAGCAGAGAATTAAAAGATAAGTCACATTTAATTCAAAGGGGCTGGTCATTTTTAGTCAAAAAGATGAAGAGTTATCTACAGCAAGAAAAAAAACTTACTGTGGTCAGGTTTATGCTGTAATTTTCCACTCTTGGTGTATGTACACACCATAGTTCAGTGTGCATGCAGGAAGCATCTAACTGTAGTTTGCTGCCATATGTATTTTAAAGAGGAAACTCGCTGGCACAAGATTCAAGATTACACAAAAATAGTGAAATGGCCGTAGTAGTATTAGTTAGTTCTGCCTGCTTAGCAGCAGAACTCCAAAAGAACTTTTTCTATGTTTGAATAAGAAGAAATTTGAAATAAACTGCAGTCTGGCAGCATTTAATGCCTACTCTTGCTCAGCCGCATGCTCGTTCTGTGGGGGTAGGAAGACTGAATCAAGCCACTCAGACTGGTGCTTCAGTTCATTTATTCCTTGCCAGAACAGACTGAGTGACCAAATAGATGATTGATATTTTCTGGTAATGACTGACAAGCTTACTGTTTTAAAACAGGAAGGTCTAATCCAAGATCTACCAGCCTTACTCTGCTTTGTGTGTGCATGTAAATGTGTGTACACTACTTGCTCCATCAAAATGTACGCCAGATCGTAGTTGTGTATGCATACTTACAGAATCATGCACTAGAGTTTGCAGAAGGACTCTTCATTGAAACTACTTAGCAAGAGTTCTCAGTTTACATATGATAGCCTTTTTGGCCCCCTGAGCCCAGAAAAATATTTACTCCAAACATATATGCAAGTACACCATTTTTAAGGAACTAGGGATTAATTTTGAGCTTGCCTGCCATGCTTTCCCAATGTTTTTAGAGGACTCCAAAAGTAAAATGAGGTGGTCACTTTACTATATGGAAACTGGCTGGCTATTGCAGTACTTTTAAAGTGCCAGTGCAAAATTGACTGTTTTCTTTCCCCCTTTCAGAAATGCTAGACATTTATAAGTGAGCTAATACTAAAATATCTGATGAGCATAATGAGGTTGCAAGAAATGTCTTGAAACTGCTTCATATTTGTTTATAGAATGCAATGTGTAAAGTACCAAGTTGACAATACGCCTCAGTGATGGTGCAAGCTTTCAAACCAAACCAAACCATGATAAACAGTAATAAAAGTGCAACACTTTGTGAAAGTAGTAAAGTCTATTCTACAGCCACATTACAGAAGCAGCAGCAGCTGTACTGTTTCACTACCATTCACGAAATTGATTTCTAACCACCTGACTGTTCTTCACAAATTTAAATTTGGCTGTATTGGTCATTTATTTCTGTACTTCTATCTTAACTGAGTAGAAGAAATATTTAAATACAACTTTATTCTGCTTTCAGTGTCACTGTTCTGTTTTAAAATCACTGTACTTTTTGTATAGAGCTGTGAAATGAAATGTCCACTTTTTATTGACTTGAATTTGACAGCACGTGTTCCTGTAACCTGTTCTAGAAAATGTTAAGGACAGAAGAACCACTCTGGTACATTAATTCAGAAATTTAAATTTATGATGAAATTCACTCTGTAATTATTTTATTTGGCATTTTTGTATTTAAATTGCTGTATTTATTTTTCATGTCATGACAATTTATATATAACGTGCCATAATTGTACAGATAGCATGTTTTATGGGTATGGTTTTTAAATGGAAAATAACTTAATGTTTATATTCAATAAAATTATAGACTGCGTAACTCAATATCATAATTAAAAATTTCCAAATTTTACTAGTTATAAGTTTTGTAAGGGGTATTCATTTCTTCATGCCAACTGATTTGATCAGACTTTCAATGGAGGCCTCAATCCCCAGCAAAAGGAGCATATTTCTGAAGCACTGGGGTCCATTTTCAACAGCTGCTTGCTTATCTTGCACAGCTGCAAGAAAAGAAAAGATTAAATACAAGTAAGTCCTAACTCCAGCAAATGTCGTGGGCATAAAACCTAGCTAAGAAGATGGTACTGGGCTCATGTGCCTTTTTAGGAAAAAGTGACTGGAATTATTTAACACCTCTGCCATGCAGCTTGAGTTAGGAACAAGTTCCACACTTATTCAAATGATTAGGTTAAGTGGCAAAGGGGTTTGAAGCCTTTGCTTAATCTGTTAGACTAATGTACACAACTGGATACATAATCCTGATGTTTAGAAAAACAGACTGGTTATTCTCAAATTTTAGAAGGTAAACTAAAAATTGTTTGGTTAATACCTTTACAAGGAAAAGGGATTCTGAACTTCTTGCTTTTCAGTAAGGGGCCGTATCTGAATAATTTTCATGTTTCATTAATTCGTACTGATAAAGCAATTTGTTTTAACAGAATAAACATAGCTTGTGGAAGCTGCAGCATCTCCTCAAGCTTCCTAGACACCCCTACAGAGCCTGATAAAGTAGTAGTGTGGTTTTTGGACAACTATCACAAACCTTTCCTCTACCAAATGTGCTGCCATCAAACAGATTTCAGATAGCTTCTACTTGCTTAAGATCAGTCAATTTGGAAATATGAACTATGTACAATTGAGGCAGAGGAGGAAGTACTGTAACACATTATAAAACAGTCAAAGGCAGTTAGATTTATAAACACAAAGCAGAACCATCAAATGTTTTTGGAACGTGTCTCCAATGAGACAGATTCCAGTGGCACATAAAATAGGTAGCAGGGAAAATAGGCTGCTTCTCTTTGACTGACATTTCCACCATACCCTGCAATATACAATAATGCCACTAAACTTGTCAGGGGATCCTATATTTTTTTTCTAACTTAAATTTGGTATGAGAGAGCAAAACTAATTAAAAAGCCCAAAGTTTGTTACGTGTTGGACAAGTTAAAGCAGCACAGCAAGATGACCCCCTCAAAACATTGAGTGTTGACAAGAATTTTTTTTGAAGGGGTCAGGGGTGAAATGTTCAGATTCTAGGTTAACAACAGTTGTTCTTTGCCTGAGTGGTCATTATTTTAAAAAAGCATTACCATTACATACCAAGCACATTTTTAAAACAGGGAACACTTAGTAGACATAGGTTTATGCCTATTAGGATGATAGGAATATTTTTGAAACTGACACACTGGTCTAATGAAATGCCAGCGCTTTCATGTCTGCAGCCATTCCTACAATACCAGTCAAAATAGGTTCTGCTAGATCTGCCACACATCACAAATCAGAGCATGAGCAAAGTATGACATACTGTGAGTCCAGGACACAAACTATTTAAAGTTACTAATGGGAAAACACCTTTAAAATATACTACAGACACATTACCTTGCACTGGTATTCGAGGCAGAAGATCCAGGATAGGTGTAACTCTCCCTTCCTCATCCACATATATTTTCCAAACAATCATTAACTCAAACCTGTATATTGGGAAGCACCTTTATTTAATAATAATGCACAAAAGTAGCTTGTATTTTTCTATGCTAAAGTTTTCTTCAATGCATAATATTTTTCCTGCAGAAAATAAGTTGAAAGTTGCTGCAGTTACATCTTTGGCCACCAGGGGCCACTGTGGTGTGCTGGAACAGAGCAGCTGCTTCTGGGCCATCTCCAGCTGCAATAGGGAAGGGAAGAGGCTGCCTTCCTGAAGGCAGTGCCAAGTTAGGATAGAGGGGGACAAACAGCATGGGGCTACTGGGGGTGGTGGTGTCACAGATGGGTTCATAAGGGCTAGTAGAAGAGGACAGATTGGGGCAGGGG
The DNA here is from genome assembly GCF_007399415.2 of Gopherus evgoodei. Taxonomy (NCBI): domain Eukaryota; kingdom Metazoa; phylum Chordata; order Testudines; family Testudinidae; genus Gopherus; species Gopherus evgoodei. The sequence continues at coordinate 88,874,116 of NC_044328.1, forward strand.
CTGAATGGGAGTGGAGGCACAGGGCCAGATGGGGCTGGCTGAGTGGGAGTACAGACACACATGAGTGCAGGGGGTATGGGGGGACACAGGAGGGTGGCTGAGTGGGTGTCAGGGGGAGGGGTGCAGAGATACATGGGAACAGGGGCAGATGTGCCTGACTGAATGGGAAAGGCTAGGGGTCAGCCAGGGTCTGTATGGAGGCAGCTCCCTAACAGTTGCGCCCACCCTCTCAAAAAACCCTGTTCCATACTTTACCCAACCACCCTCCAGGTTCACTTCCAGACTCCTCCCCCCTCTCTCAGCTCCTCTGTTACCCCGACTCCCCCAAACCTTTGCACTGTTTCTGGGGGGTGGGTGGGAAATACGGTTATGTACTGTAGTTTAAATGCATTACTCAAAGTTCTGTATTTATGTGCCTAGTAAGGAATCTATTTGTCAATGATCATTTTTCATAGTTTGTATTGTAACAGGCATAGTTGCTGACATATTTTGAAATAAATTACCAAAATAATTGAAACTGATGTTATTTTGACAAATAAAATATGAGCAAGAACTAAAAATTCTGCACATATCGATTCCACTTACTTAGGTGTGTGCACGATCATTGGAAGATTTTTACCCTAGCCCCTGCCAACCAAGCACCCCCTCAGTTCCTTCTTGCCACCTGTGACGGTCGTTGGAACTGTGGAGCACGGCTTTGATCGCCACTTCCCTATCACTTAGCTCGTTTATACCTGTAGATAGTTGTTATAAAGTAGTTGTCAGCAATTTCTAGTTGTAGTTGATAGTAGTTAGTGTATATAGTAATTGGAGGTAAGGGATTTCTACCCTTCCCTCCCTGGTACCTGGGCTCATACCTAGGTCTCCAGGTTTCAGACTGTGCTTGGCCTGCCTCAGGCTGATGCCTATGGGAGACCCCCATGACGCCTGTCTGAAGTGCCTGGGGGAATCACATCAATCAGATAAGTGCCGCATTTGTAAGGCATTCAAGCTTTGGACAAAAAAGGAGTGGGACTTTTGTTTGAAGCAGCTCCTCATGGAAGCAGCACTTTGTCCTTGGCCCCCATGCTGAGAGTCTGAAGCGCACCTCCGGCACTGGAACAACCCGGCTCCGGCACCGCTACCAGCGCGGCACCGCTTGCTGTCTCCAGGATCCAAGAGGCAGCACATGCAACCTGCTGCTCCTGTACAGTCCCTGGCACTGCCTGGGCCCCCCTTGGAGCAGCGTCCTGCGCTAGACTGCCCTGTGAAGGCTCCAACTCCGACACCACAAGTGCCATTGAGTCCAATGCACATAAGCTCCCCGGTGCGTACCGTGGTCGAGCTTGGCCTGCCTTCCACCTCGGAGACTTTCTCTACTGCTCGCGAGCTGATTGCACTCACCGAGCTGGCACCGTCACAACCTTTGGTACCACTGGTGCGGGTTGTTCCCTTGAAAGGGAAGCCATGATGCGCCCTCCATCTCAGAGTGAGATGGGTCGGCACCGATCTAGGTCCCAATCCAGGCGCTGGTCTCGTCCATGGCATCACTTGCAGTCCCGGCACCAATCACCATCTCTCAGCACTGGTCGCACTCGCAGCGCCGCTCTGTCTCACGAAGATCTTCTTCCTGGTACAGTCGTTACCGGTCCAGCGCCGATCCCGGTGCTGATCTACTCGGAGTCATTCCCGGCCCCGCTCCAGCCATAGATCTTCACTGGGGTCCAGATCTGCCTCCCGGCACCGATACGACCGTCGGTCCTGGTTCAGGTTGCAATACCACTCGAGACCGTGGCGCCAATCTCCATCTCCATGGCATGGGCCAACAACACAGGACAGTGCAACCCAGCATGAGCAATCGGCTCCACCTTGGCCGTCCCGCCCCCAACTCATTGTCTCAAGCAGAGAGTGACTATAATGTCCATGACCAAGACGTGGATGGTGCCAGCCAGTGGGACGACGAAGGGCAGGATCCTGCTCAGGAACCCCCACAATGGTCCTTTTGGACCCCTTGGGCATACCATCAGGCCCAGGGCATCTCATTGGGGGCTTCTTGCTCTGCCCACTCAGAACCCTGGGTCCCGGAGACCACTGTCATTCGTGCCCCCCGCTCCCTGGGGATCAGCAGGACCACCGGGAGGGGGGCAAGTGGGGCAATTTGACCCAGGCCCCTCAGGGGCCCCGTGAGCCCTGGCCCGGTGGAGGACTGGGTCTTCGGATGGCATTTTGGCAGCGAGGGGCCCTTCAGTGCTGCTGAAGGGCTCCCTGCTGCTGAAGACTGGGACCACTGCCAGGTGAGTACAAGCGCCACAGCTCCCCCGCTTTGCCTCAGGCCCCCTGAATCCTCTGGGCGACCCTGGGGATCGGAAGTGATGGCCCTACCCTCAGCTCAGGCCCATGCCCTTAGCATGGCAGACCTAGAGCAGCTAGACCCCCCCACAGCATGACTTGCCAGGACCCATTAGTCCTGGACGTATCCTCATCTTCGCCTGATGAAGTGGTGGGAGGCACATCCTCCTCTGGCCCACCACCTATAGACCTCCCTGTGCACCAAGACTTACTTCGCAGAGTGGCACAAAATATGAACCACCAGGTGGAGGAGGTGGTGGAGGTTGAGGATCCGGTGGTGGACATTTTATCTGCTGATACCCTCACACGGGTAGCCTTGCCATTTATTCGGATCATCCAGGCTAATTCCAATACAATCTGGCAGTCTTCAGCGTCTATTCCTCCCATTGCCAAGGGGGTGGAGAGGAAGTACTTGGTCCCCTCCAAAGACTATGAGTACTTATACATTCACCCCCAACCGTGCTCCCTCATTGTACAGTCCGTTAATGAGAGGGAAAGACACGGTCAACAAGCTCCCACCTCTAAATCCAAGGACAACTAGATGCTTGGATTTATTTGGGCGCAAGATCTACTCTACTGGCAGCCTACAACTCAGGGTGGCTAGCCAGCAGGCCCTCTTGAGTTGTTATAATTATACCTGGAACTTGATGTGGAAGTTTCCAGAGATGGTTCCTTAGGAGTCCAGGAAAGAGTTGGATGTCTTGCTGCAGGAGGGCAAGAAAGTAGCCAGGACATCCTTGCAGGCCTCAATAGATGTGGCAGACTCGGCGGCTAGGACTCTAGCCTTGAGCATAGTTATGTGCCACATTTCGTGGCTGCTGGTGTCTGGTCTCCCACTGGAGCTGCAGCAAATGATTCAAGACCTGTCCTTTGATGGCCAGGGCTATTTTCAGACAAAACTGACTCAGTTCTAGTGTCTGAAGGATAACCGGGCCATCATGTGCTCACTGGGCATGCATACCCTCGTGACGCAATGTAGGCCCTTCCGACCCCAACTGCAGCGCACCTACCCTAACCCCCAGCTGAGACAGGACTTCTCTAGAAGACATGGCTGGGGTGGTAGGAGGAGGCAATCTGGTCCTCAGGCCAGAATCAGGGCCCCCTCAAACCATCGGTGGGGCCCAAACAAACTTTTGAAGGTGCACCCGAGGGTGGAGCACCAGTCTCTTTACAGGATCCTTCCGCAATCTTTACCAACCGGCTCTCCTATTTTGTCCCTGCATGGTCCCGCATAATGTCAGACTGCTGGGTCCTATACCTGTGGGAATTCTGCATAGCCCACTTGCTCGACCTTGTGGTGGTGTTTCTCCTGAGGGTGCAAAACACCATGGCAGATCGCCTCAGCAGGTCCTTTCTGGCTCACGAGTGGTCAATTTGCCCGGACGTTATCCATTCAGTTTTCCGGAAGTGGGGTTTCCCCACATAGACCTTTTTGCCTCTTGCGAGAATTGGAAGTGTCAGATGTTCTGCTCTTTCCAGGGGTGCTCCCCGGGCTCCCTATCGGATGCCTTCCTGGTGCCATGGAAAGACCACCTGTTCTATGCCTTTCCTCCATTCCCGTTAGTCCACAAGGTCCTTCTCAAATTGTGCAGAGACAAGGCCCACTTACTTAATCTTGATTGCCCCGGTGTGGCCCAGGCAATTGGTACACACTCTCCTTGATCTGTAGGTGACCACACCAATTCCCCTCCCATTGTGGCCGGACCTGATCACTCAAGAGCACGGCTGACTGTGTCATCCGGACCTGCAATTCCTCCATCTCACAGCATGGATGTTGCATGGCTAACTCAATCTGAGCTATGTTGCTCCTGCTCAGTGCAGCATGTACTCTTGGATAGCAGAAAGCCCTCTACTAGGTCCACGTATCTGGCCAAGTGGAAGCGTTTCTCCTGCTGGTGTGCCCGGAGCAATACTGTGCCTCTGGAGGTACCACTACCTACCATCTTAGACTACCTCTTGTCCTTGAAACAGGAAGGCCTGGTGATTTCATCCATCAGAGTACACCTAGCAGCGATTTCAGTCTTCCACCCAGGTGAAAATGGGCACTTGGTTTTCTCCAATCCTCTGGTCAGCAGGTTCCTCAAGGGATTGGAATGTCTGTACCCGCAAATTCGGCGTCCGACCCCTACGTGGGACCTCAACCTGGTCCTATCCAGACTCATGGGTGCCCCGTTTGAGCCGATGTCCATTTGCTCGCTCCTGTACCTCTCCTGAAAAACTGTTTAGGCAAGACATGTGTTGGAGCTTTGAGCCCTCATGTCAGACCCACTGTATATGGTGTTTCATAAGGACAAGGTACAGCTGTGACCACACCCTGCCTTCCTTCCTAAGGTGGTGTCTGACTTCCATATAAACCAAGACATCTTCCTTCCTGTCTTCTACCCAAAGCCACATGCTTCTTGACAAGAACAGCTGCATTCCTTAGATGTTTGCAGGATCCTCGCCTTTTACATCAAATGAACGAAACCTTTTTAGGACGACGACCCAGCTGTTCGTAGCTGTGGCAGACCGGATGAAGGGCCTCCCGGCCTCCACACAGTGCATCTCATCCTGGATTACATCATGCATCCGTGCGTGCTCTGACTTGGCTAGTGTCCCAACTATGCATCTTAATGCCCATTCTACCCGGGCTCAAGCTTCATTCTCTGCCTTCCTGGCTCATGTGCCCATACAGGAGATCTGTAAGGCAGCAACTTGGTTATTAGTACATACCTTAACTTCCCACTATGCGATAGTGCAGCAGTCCAGGAGTGATGCTGCATTTGCTTTAGCGGTCCTTCACTCTGTGACATCTCACTCTGACCCCACCGCCTAGATAAGGCTTGAGAGTCACCTAATTGGAATCAATATGAGCAAGCACTCAAAGACGAAAAGGCAGTTACTCACATTTGTAACTGTTGTTCGTCGAGATGTGTTGCTCATATCCATTCAAACCTGCCCTCCTTCCCCTCTGTCGGAGTAGCTGGCAATAAGGGACTGAGGAAGCGCTAGGTCGGCAGTGGCATATATCCGGTGCCATAAGGGCGCCACTCAAGGGGGTGCCTCAGCTGACCTACGAGTGTTGCTTGGGTAAAAATCTTCCGACAATCGTGCACGCAGCACGCGCACATACCTAACTAGAATGGATATGAGCAGCACATCTCGAAGAACAACAGTTACAAAGGTGAGTAACCGTCTTTTTTTTGGCACAGAATTCCCCCAGGAGTAACTAATAAAGAAGATTGGGTAAATCTAAATGTAGTATAATGAGAAAGATTGGAGGACAGGGGAAATGATCACCTCCAACTTTGTGTAGTTCCGATTTCCCTGTATAAGTTAGCAAATTAATGCCTTATCACTTTCATAAACTGAGGGAAAAACTGCTTCATATAATCTTAGTGACCATTATTTCTTTCTTTTGCATTAGAAATAAAACACACACACATCCTCTGAGGACCCTATCAATTATTCACTATTACAAAAGCAAAATGTAATTCAAGCAGCTTACCCTCCTACTGAGCAACAGCACATATGAAATACTGATAACCCCACACCTCACCCTGTACCTCAGACCCTCCTAACTGTTTGTGCATGAGGTGAAACAACAGGCCCTGCAGCATGACATTGAAAATTGGCAAATCTGGACCACTCAGACCAGGGTCAGGAAGACATTGCTGAATCCCAGGCTCTCGTGGAGAATTCCTGCCAACTGCTGCTGTCTGTTATATCGATAGGGATCTAGCCTCAGGATCTCTCCTGGCCACAACTGTGGCAGGGTATCACGAGAGAGAATGAAGATGGAACAAACCTGCAACCTCTAATTTGAGACACTTCCAATTTAAGGTATAATGTGTGGCAGGGACATGTTTTTTATTTGAATCCTAAGGTCCCAAACCTTTCATTTTGGGTTTGTTTGTGGGTCAGTCCCATAGTGGAAGATACCTACTTCCTGGTTTTGGATTGATGCAATCAGCCTTGCAGGAATTTTGGACCAGATCATTAGAAATGTTACAAGAGCAGGTATTATGAAATTTCCAGTGTCTTGAGCTAAGATCTTAGAAGAACACCTTAGATTTTACCCAGCACTGAATCCAACTTTGAACTTGGGCTACAAAGAGATTTGAAACTGCTTCCTTAGCCCTTGACTCTTAGGGCTCTTAAATGTACAGATTTTGGGCCAAATTCCTGCTCACCTTACTGACATGGCTCCACTGACTAAATTGAATTACTGTCATCAATGAGATGAGCAGGATTCAGCCCCTGGTTCACAAACAATATTTGTAATGGAATACATTGCAAAAGAGATGTTTTCAACTATAACTGATTATGATGAAGTCTAATACTAGTATTACTTATTTAAAATGTAATTCAATATCTAAAATTCTACTGGAGCCTCCCACCATCTCTGTCTATCTCTTTTATGCTGCATATTTTTTTAAAGGGCTCTATAAAATTAGCAACATTTAGTTGTCATTCCCAGAAAGGCCACAGTAAAATAACTTGCACCATATGCTATTTGCTTCTTGTCTCCCAAGATTTTTGTATGTGCTGCATCTATGAAAAGCATCACACAACCCCCATGGTATACACTAGAGAAATAGGTGACTTTTCTTTATAAAATAAACAGTGTAATTCTGAGATTAAACTACCTTTCAGTGTGTAAAGGTGAAACTGAAAAATAGCTATTGCTGGATTTATCTCCAGCTCTAGAGACCATTAACTCAAATTTCAGGTTTTGTTCAATTCTTTTTAAATACAGATGTTAATAAACATCTTGAAATTGTCTTACCCAGAAAGTTCAGGGCTCCTTATAACCAGGTAATCTCCAGACGGTCCTTCAGGAAGTGTTACAATATCAGGATATTTGGCCTGTTAATAAAAAGGGAAATAAGAATATAACCATGTAGTAAAGGTGGTAACTACACAAACTGGCTTCAGAATATGTTTTTTCCAGTTACGATTGATCTTAAGAACTATTAAAGACAAAGACTATAAAACGTGCTAAATTTATACTGAAGTGTATTGCAAAGCTCTAACAATGTTTAGACAAAATCAGATGTATGTAAGAGCAAAATGTATATTAAATGTAAAAAACAAAACCTTCATTAATATACTCAGTTTTTTAGCATTGTGGCATGTCCATCACAGCTTTTTTTTTTCCAGTAGTGATTCTCCAAAAGAATGAAAACTCAACAAAATGTATTAATTTAGTTGTTGGTTACTCACATCATTTGTTTATTAAACGTGTTAATGTTTCATCTTTTCTTACATTTTAAATTAAGTATTGAGTGTCAACACAATAAAATGTAAATAACAGAATTTCTCTTCTAGAATGACGGGCTAAAACTGGAAGCTATTTCTCTCCTTGACATCAAAACATCTTAAAATTGTGGGGAAGCTTGGTAACACTCCAGAGTCAGACTAAATTTGCACTTAAAAGAGGAGGTTATTATCTTTAACTAGAGGTTCTTCGTGATGTGCGGTCCCTATCTGTATTCCATTGAGGGTTTACACCCCTGCACCATATGTCTGGAGCCAGAGAATTCGAAAGTAGTGTCCATTAGTCCACGCAGGCTTCATGGTTTCATCCGAGGTGATAAAGGGCCTCTGTAGTTCCTTTTCCACTGCAAATCCAACAGATCTGTGCAGAGGAGGAAGAAGGCAGGAAGTAGAATACAGATAGGAACTACATATCTTTAAGAACCTCTGTTATAGGTAAGTAACCTCCTCCTCTTCTTCAAGGATGGTCCCTATTTTATTCCACTGAGGGTGATTAACAAGCAGTATCTAAGTCAGAAGAGGATGCAAGGATGAAGATGGAAGGGTTAAGCAAAGGACAGCTGCACTGAAGAAGGCAGCTGCCGCTGAGTCCTACACCAAGGCATAATGTGTAGCAATGGTGTGCACTGATCTCCTTGTAGCTGCTCTACCTGTCCTAGAGTGGTACATCATGGAAGGAGGCCATATTCGAAGTCTGAGCTCTCATCAAATGGATCCACACCCAGAGTGTGGAGGCAGACCAGATAATTGAGAGAGTGTAATGCACCCTGAAATCCACTTGGAGACTCTGTGTATGGAGAGTGCTTGACATTTAATTATTTCAGCTATTCTAACAAACAGTCTGGGGGATTTCCTGATTGGTCTTGTCCCATCGAGGGAGTGGAGGAGTCGTCCTTCTTCAGAGTTGTGCAGCTTTGGGAAGGAAACAAAGTGAATGGAATGATTAACATGAAACTGGGAGATAACCTTTAGCAAAAATTTGGGATGCAGGCACAAGGAGACTATCTGTTTGGAAAGTTGTGAAAGGAGAAACCCATCATGGCCCCAAGTTCACCGACCTGTCTCACCAAAGTGACAGCAATAAGGAAGGTGGCCGTTGTGGAAAGGAAGACTATAAAGCATGATGTCAGTGGTTCGAAGGGCCGTTTCATTAGTACAGATAGAACTAGGCTGAGGTCCCAGTGGGGAGTGATGGGTTGTATGGGTGGGAAGGTTCTGATGAGGTCTTTTCAAAATCTTGCAGTCAATAGGTGTATAAAGACAGAATGTCCTTCCACAAGGGGGTGGAAGGCACTAATTATCACTAGGTGGATCTTGAGAGAGTTGAGGGAGAGACCTGATGTCTTCAATGACAGGCAGTAGGCCCAGGAGGAGAGGAATCCCCACTGCTTCTCAGGGAAAGTCCCTTTTATTGGGCTCAGAAGGTGAAGCATTTCCACTTGGCCCAGTAATAACACCTAGTGGATTCTTTCCTGCTGCTGGAGAGGATGTTTTGCATTTCTGAAGAACACACTCATTCTAAAGAAGATGCCCATCCAAATACCATGCTTTGAAGTGAAGCGCTAGTGGATTGGGATGTCTGATCTTGGTATCGTGTTGTGTCAGTAGATTGGGGAAGGTTGGGATGGGCGGACATACAAAGGAGGTTGGGAAACCAGAGGCGATCAGGATGACTCTCTTGCTCTATCTCATCTGATCTTGTGGAGTACTCATCAACTTGAGAGTGGAGACCACCCACTGGAGCAGCATGTGCTGCATTTTCAGTTGATAGGGGAGGCAAAGAGGTCTCTAGTCAGATTCCCACACTGGTCAAAGATGTCACGCACCATGGAATCGTGGAGTTCCCACTCGTGATCAATCACAAACTGCCTGATCAGCAAGTCTGCAATCACATTCTGAATCCCCGGGAGATATGCTGTAGATAAGAGGATATGGTGCATGATGCACCAATTCCAGAGGCTGATTGCTTCTAAACATAGAACGATTGAGTTTGTGACCCCTTGTTTGTTGATGAAGCAAACAGTGGTGGCGACGTTGTCCAACATTATAAAACGTGATGAGAATGGGTGAATGGGAGAAATACTTGGCATGCCTTTCTTACAGCATGCAGTTCCAGAATGTCGATGTGCATTCTGTCACGGAGTGTGGGGAGTCCGGCCGTGCACCCCTCTTCCTGGGACCCACAGTGACTCTCAGCCAGCCAGTAAAACAGAAGGTTTAGTGGACAACAGGAACACAGGTTACAGCAGAGCTTCCAGGCACAGTCAGGACCCCTTCACCGAGTCCTTCTGGGCTTTCAGGGTGCTTGGATCCTAGCTAGGATACCCTGAATTCCGCCCACACAGCCCCAAGCCCAAACTCAAACTGCTTCCCTCCTGCCACTCCCTTCCTTTGACCCCTTCCTGGGCAAAGGTGTTGACCTTTCCCCTCCCTTACCTAGCTCAGGTTACAGGCCCTGGCATCGTCCATCCCCTAAAGTCCTCCCCTGCTCTCCCACTCCCCACACAGACAGTCCCTACTGCATCACATCTCTCCCCCCTTCGAGACTGAACTGAGCGGGGTCACTCTGCCCAGTGACCTGGGGAAGTTCAGGGCCCCCTCTCCGGGACAACGCATCCGCTGTCAGGTTGGCACTTCCCTTCACATGGACCACGTCCATGTCATAGTCCTGCAGGAGCAGGCTCCACCTCAGGAGCTTGGCGTTGGCTCCTTTCATCTGGTGCAGCCAGGTCAGGGGAGAGTGGTTGGTGTACACGGTGAAGTGTCGCCCAAAGAGATATTGCTCTAGCTTCTTAAGGGCCCACACCATGGCCAGGCATTCCTTCTCGATGGCCGCGTAGCTTTGTTCCCGGGGTAGCAGCTTCTTACTCAGGTACACGATGGGGTGTCTCTCCCCCTTTTCATCCTCCTGCATTAACACTGCCCCCAGTCCCGTGTCTGAGGCATCAGTGAACACCATAAAGGGTTTGTCAAAATCTGGGTTTGCCAGAACTGGGCCACTAACCAGAGCCTCCTTCAGCGCCCGGAAAGCCTCCTGGCACTGCTCAGTCCAGATCACCTTGTCTGGCTTCCCCTTTTTGCACAGTTCAGTGATGGGGCCGGCTATGGCACTAAAGTGGGGCACGAACTTTCGATAGTACCCCGCCATCCCAATAAAGGCCTGGACCTGCTTTTTGGTTTGGGGAGCAGGCCAGTCTCTGATCACCTCCACCTTGGCTGGTTCCGGCTTCAGGCAGCCGCTCCCCACCCGATGGCCCAGGTAAGATACTTCAGCCATCCCCACCTTGCACTTCTCAGCCTTTACTGTTAACCCTGCCTTTCGGAGTCGGTCTAGGACTTGTTTAACCTGGGATATGTGGTCCTCCCAGGTCTGGCTGAAGACGCAGATGTCGTCAATATACGCCACGGCAAAACTCTCCATCCCCCTCAGTAGCTGATCCACCAGGCGCTGGAAGGTGGCCGGCGCTCCCTTGAGGCCGAAGGGCAGGATCAGAAACTCATAGAGCCCCAGAGGGGTGATAAAGGCTGATTTCAGCCTGGCATCTGCATCCAGCGGCACTTGCCAGTAGCCTTTGGTAAGATCCATAGTGGTGAGGTACCGAGCACCTCCCAGCTTGTCTAGGAGCTCGTCAGGCCCGGGCATAGGGTAGGCATCAGATACGGTGATGGCACTGAGCTTTCGATAGTCCACACAGTACCGGACTGACCCATCCTTCTTGGGGACTAGCACCACTGGCGAGGCCCAAGGGCTGGAAGACGGCTGGATCACCCCCAAAGCCAGCATGTCCCTGACCTCTCTTTCAAGATCCTGGGCAGTTTTACCAGTGACCCGAAAAGGGGAGCATCTTATAGGGGCATGTGACCCGGTCTCCACCCGGTGGACAGTCAAATTAGTGCGTCCAGGCTGGTTGGAAAACAGCTGTCGGTACAGATGCAGCACCCCTCTGATCTCAGCGTGCTGGCCCAGGGTCAGTTGATCAGAGAGGGGAATCACCTCCAGGGGGGAACCAGCTTTTGTCCCAGGGAATAGATCTACTAAGGAGTCATCTCCCTGCCCCTCCCAATGTCCACACACGGCCAACACCACATTCCCCCTGTCATAGTATGGTTTCATCATGTTCACATGGTACACCCGACGGTGATGTGCCCGGTTTGACAGCTCCACCACATAGTTTACCTCATTCAGTTGCTTGATAACCTTGAAGGGCCCTTCCCAGGCGGCCTGGAGTTTGTTTCTCCTCACGGGGATGAGAACCATCACCTGATCCCCGGTGGCGAAGGTACGGGCTCGTGCTGTGCGGTCATACCAGACCTTCTGCCTCGTCTGGGCTCGGGCCAGATTCTCCCTGGCCAGGCCCATGAGCTCGGCCAGTCTTTCCCGGAAGGTCAGGACATACTCCACCACTGACTCTCCCTCGGGAGCGGCCTTCCCCTCCCATTCGTCCCTCATCAGGTCTAGGGGCCCCCTCACCCGCCTTCCATACAACAGTTCAAAAGGTGAAAACCCGGTAGATTCCTGGGGTACCTCCCTGTACGCAAACAGCAGGTTAGGTAAGTACTTGTCCCAATCTTGCGGGTGCTGGTTCATAAATGTTTTTAGCATCATCTTCAGCGTCCCGTTGAACCTTTCTACCAGCCCGTTGGACTGGGGGTGATACGCTGAGGCCCAGTTGTGCTGGACCCCACATTTATGCCATAAGGACCGGAGCAGGGCCGACATGAAGTTGGACCCCTGGTCCGTTAAGACCTCCTTGGGGAACCCCACCCGGCTGAAAATTGTCAGCAGCGCATCTGCCACTGTGTCTGCTTCAATAGAGGACAAGGCCACCGCCTCGGGTTAGCGAGTGGCAAAATCCACCACCACCAGGATGTATTTCTTCCCTGACCGGGTCATCTTGCTGAGGGGTCCCACTATGTCCATGGCCACCTTCTGGAAAGGTTCTTCTATGATGGGTAAAGGCCTCAAAGCCGCTTTCCTCTTGTCCCGGGCCTTCCCCACCCTCTGGCAGGGGTCACAGGATTGGCAGTATTGTCGGACATGGGTAAAGACCCCAGGCCAGTAAAAGTTCTGTAGCAGCCTCTGCCTGGTGCGCCGGATTCCCTGGTGCCATGCGAGAGGGATGTCATGGGCCAGGTACAACAGCTTGTGACGGAACTTCTGGGGAACCACCAGCTGCCTCCTGATCCCCCATGACTCTACTTCCCCTGGGGGAGCCCATTCTCGGTACAGGAACCCCTTCTCCCACAGGAACATTTCCTTGCAACCTCTCCTCATGGTCTGTACCGCACTAAGGTCAGCCCGGTCCCTGTGCTTGCGCAAGGAGGGATCTTTCTGCAACTCGGCCTGGAACTCAGCAGTTGGGACAGGGATGGGGACCGGCTCTCTCTTGCTGGCTGGGTCTGAGGCTGCAGCCTCTCTGAACCGTGCCCCTGGGCATTCCCCGCTCCCTGGGTTAGGGTCCTGCACCTCGGGTCGAGTACCTTCCCCGTTGTCGGGGAGCAGTGCCCTTTGCCGACTCTGACTACGAGTCACGACCAGGGCACTCTGGGTGTTACTAGGCCAGTCGTCAAGGTCCCCTCCCATTAACACGTCAGTGGGCAAATATTGGTGTACCCCCACATCCTTGGGGCCCTCCTTGGCCCCCCATTTCAGGTGTACCCTTGCCACGGGTACCTTGAATGGGGTCCCGCCCATGCCCATCAGGGTCAGGTAGGTGTCGGGCACCATCCGATCTGAGGCCACCACCTCGGGCCGGGCCAGCGTCACCTCTGCGCCCGTGTCCCAGTACCCATTGACCTTCCTCCCATCCACTTCCAGGGAAACAATGCACTCTTTCCGGAGGGGCAGCCCCGCGCCCACCCGGTAAACCAAAAACCCGGAACCTGGAGCATCCACAGGTGGTATGTTGCCAACCCCCCTTTCCTGGGAATGTAGCCCCTCCTCCGATTGGGTTTTTACCCAGTCCACCCTCTGCGGGTTGGGTCTGTTTGGTCTGTCCCTGAGCTTGGGGCACTGGGCCCGTATGTGACCTCGTTGGCCACAGCAATAGCAGCCCATATCTCGTGGGTCCCCTTGAGTGGGTCGGAGGGACCTGCCGCTGGATGTTCCCCTTTTGGGGGGGTTCTCCATAGGCCCCCTTTGGGAGATCCCATGATGACTCTCTCTCTGCGTTGAGGCAGGCCTGCTCCTTCGAGACTCCTCCCTGCCATCCCCTGCCCGACTGTCCACAAATTGGTCGGCCAGCTGGCCTGCATGCTGCAGGTTCTCCAGCTTCTGGTCCATCAACCACAGCCTCAGGTCGGACAGGCACTGCTCGTACAGGTGCTCCAGTATGAATAGGTCAAGCAGGTCCTCTTTAGTTTGGGCCCCAACTGTCCACTTGCGGGCATACCCCTGCGCCTGGTTGACCAGTTGTAGGTATGTGACCTCACGGGTTTTACGCTGGCTCCGGAACTTTTTCCGGTACATCTCAGGAGTCAGCCCAAACTCGCGGAGCAGGGCCCGTTTGAACAGTTCGTAGCCCTCTGCCTCCACCCCTTTCAGTCGGCTGTACACCTCCACGGCTGTGGAGTCCAGTAAGGGGGTGAGAACTGCGATCCTGTCTGCAGGGTCAACCCTGTGCAGCTCGCAGGCATGCTCAAAGGCCGTCAGGAAGGTATCTATGTCCTCCCCCTCCTTACGCCAGGGCAGCAAGTGCTTATCAAAGCTCTTTGTAGGCTTGGGTCCCCCCTCACTCACCGCAGCCGGGGCCTCACTGCTCCTCAGCTGGGCCAGCTCCAGCTCATGTTTACGCTGTTTCTCCTTCTCCCACTCACGCTGGGTCTCCTCATGTTTACGCTGGTTCTCCTCATGTTTATGCTGTTTCGCCTTCTCCTCCAGCTCTCGCCTCTTTAACTCGAGCTCTTCCCGTCTCAGCTCCCTTTCATATTCCAGCCGCCTCCGCTCCACAGATGCCGAGCGTTGCCGGGAGGATCCCCTGCTGGGGGGTGAGCTTCGCTGGGCGGATCCCCTGCTGGCCGGGGATGTCACGGTGCCCTCGGTATACACTGGGCTCCTCCCCGCCCTTCCCCTACGCCTAGGAAGGGGGGGTCTTGGGAAGCCCTCGTCCGCCGGCTGACCACTCCCAGCGGGGACAGACACTGGTGCCTGCGCTGCATCTGCTCGGCTGCTTCCCTCAGAGACAGGGCTCTGTTCATTCATGCGATCTCCCTGCTCCAGCTGGGCAATCAGCTGGTCCTTGGTGCGTCTCCCCGGGCGTAACCCCCTCTGCTTGCATAGCTCCAGCAGGTCACACTTGCGCCGCTTGGCATACATCTTCCTGCTGGCCACTCACAGGCCGGGGTGCTAGCCGCTCCCCACGGTTTCCAGGGGACCCCTAGTGCACCAGCCCTTCGTGAGGTCACCACCTCTCTGCTAGGGTCGAGCTGTAGACTCCGCCGCCCCTGGGACCGCTCGCTGCAATCCCCCGGGGGACCCTGTTACTGCAAAGTCCTTCTCACTGGGCACACACTCCCAGGGGTTAATCACCCCTTCGTTTTACTGCTCCCCAGTCACTTACTGCAGGAAGCGCCGTCTACGGGGTGCAGTATCTCCCGCCGCTGCCACCAGTTGTCATGGAGTGTGGGGAGTCCGGCCCTGCACCCCTCTTCCTGGGACCCACAGTGACTCTCAGCCAGCCAGTAAAACAGAAGGTTTAGTGGACAACAGGAACACAGGTTACAGCAGAGCTTGCAGGCACAGTCAGGACCCCTTCACCGAGTCCTTCTGGGCTTTCAGGGTGCTTGGATCCTAGCTAGGAAACCCTGAATTCCGCCCACACAGCCCCAAGCCCAAACTCAAACTGCTTCCCTCCTGCCACTCCCTTCCTTTGACCCCTTCCCGGGCAAAGGTGTTGACCTTTCCCCTCCCTTACCTAGCTCAGGTTACAGGCCCTGGCATCGTCCATCCCCTAAAGTCCTCCCCTGCTCTCCCACTCCCCACACAGACAGTCCCTACTGCATCACACATTCTGGAGTCCATGTTCCCTCCACCATGTAATTTGCCCATGTGCTTTCCCCAGCCTACAAGTAATGCGTTGGTGATGACTGTCTTGTCCAGCGAGGAGGGGAGAATGGGAGAACCCCTACACAGACCTGGCATGGGTCCATCCATCAGTGAAGGGAAAAGAGCACCCAGGGGGGAGGGACTGTCAGCATGAGGTTTGGGTGAGTGAACCATCTGGAGCCACATCTGAATGCAGCGAAGATGGAGACGTACGTGATGGGGCCACATGGCCAAGGAGGGATAGTCAAGTCCTGACTGGGACAGATGGATTGTTGATTATGTAGTTTGAGTTCTTGCAGAGCCTAGAACCTGTCCCACAGTAGGTAGGCTCTTGTGCTATGACCGAGTGGATGGAGGCCCCTCTGAAGTCTAGCGATTGTGTCGGTTCCAAGGTTGATTTTTTGATGTTGATGCTGATTCCAACGGAAGAAAGGTGACCATCTAACATAGAAGTTGAAGCTTGGGCTTCGCATCTGGATTGTGCCACCAGGAGCCAGTTGTCAAATTATGGGAGTACAAGGACCCCATCGTGCCTGATGTAAGCAGCCACGACGGAGAAAACCCTGATGAAGACTTGGGGACCAGCACTGAGTCCAAATGGAAGAACCTTGTACGAAAATGATGTGAGCTGATTGTGAACCTCAGGAACCATGTGTGGCCCAGATGAACGTCCTTGTGAAAGCAGGCATCTTGCATAGCAAGAGCTGTAAACCACTTGCCTTCTTGTAATGACAGGATGATCGTTGCTAATGTGACCATACAAAATTTGGACTTGCAGATGAAGTGACTGAGAATGTAGAGGTCCAGAATTGGCCTCCATCCGCCTTTCTTTTTGGGTATCAGGAAGTAAGCTGAATAGAACCCCATCCCTTGATATTCTGGAGAAACTGCTCTATCACTCCTCTTTGTAGTAAGGAGTTCTCCTCTTGAGTGAGAATGCTGGCATGAAAGTGGTCCCAGAGGAGACATGGTGGGGGGACCTGTGGGTGAGGTAGCATGCTGAACTCAACCATACAGACATGGTGGATGACATTTAGCACCCATTTGTCTGTTGCTATTGCAACTTCAAGCTGGAAAAAAGAGTGCTAGATGTCCCCCAAGGGGGGTGGGATGGTTGTATGGCAGTAGGCAAGGTGGTTGACAGTTCTCTAGAGTTTCTAAGAAATACCTTTTCTGTGAAAGCTGCATGTGGGAAGAGGAAGGCTGTGAAGGTGGACCCAGAGGGTGAGATCTTTGAATCTTCTGATGCTTCCATGGTGGTTTGTAAGGCATCTGATGTAAAATCTGGGATGTCCTGTAATGTTGTATGGATGGCAAGGAGTAGAATTTACACTTTTGCACAGTGTCAAGTCTCAGAGGGGTAGGCGTGTTAGTCTGGATCTGTAAAGGCAGCAAAGAATCCTGTGGCATCTTATAGACTAACAGACGTTTTGGAGCATGAGCTTTCGTGGGTGAATACATGCATCTGACGAAGTGGGTATTCACCCACGAAATCTCATGCTCCAAAACGTCTGTTAGTCTATAAGGTGCCACAGGATTCTTTGCTACTTTTGCACAGGTGTGTAAATATCCAAGGAATGAGGTGTAGCTCTTGCATCCTTGAGAGTGTGGAGGGAATCATCCGTTTTCTGGTTTAAAAGCTCTGATACATTGAAAGGGAGGTCTTCAATGGTATTTTGTACTTCCCTGGAGAAACCAGGGGCATGGAGCCACAATTCCCATGACAGAACTATGCCCATAGCCATAGAGCAAGATGAAATATCTGCCACATTGACAGCTGATTGAAGCGATGTCCTTGACACCAGTTTCCCTTCCTCTAAGATTCCCTGGAAGTGGGCCTGGTCTTGCTGTGGCAATTTTTTCAACAAATTCCTCCAGTTTGCTGTAATTTGGGAAATAATATCTGGCAAGTAATGCCTGATCATTTGAAATCCTGAACTGAAGGCTGGCTGAGGAAAAGACCTTGTGACCCCAAATATCCAATGCTTGCCCTCCTTATCAGATGGAGTGGAGTATGGGTGGTGTTGTCTGGACTGTTCCTTTGCTCCCGGACCACAAGTGAATTGGAGGAGAGGGGTTGTGTGAGAAAAGAAGCTCAGACCCCCTTAGCTGGTATGTAGAAGCATTTTTCTGAACTCTTGGGGATAAGCATACATATGACTGCTGTATGCCATTGCCAAACTATTCTAGCTGGCTTGAGGACAGCATCATTGACTGGCAGAGCATCTCTACCCGGCGTTGATGAGTGAAGGCTGTCCAGGAGCTTATACCCAGTGTCCTGAATCTCCTCCAGGGGAAGCTCTCTTGCCACTCTGTATCTCCTGGAACTGGTGGAAGTCATTTGGGGGAGAGGAGGACGCTAAAGTTGCTGCCACATCTGGTGAGGATGATGGGAATCTGCTCCAGTGGTACCATCAGAACTCGACTGAGTGGCTCTTCTTTCATCATCGGCTCCAAGCATCTACTTGAAGGTGCTTGAGATGGAGAGATAGGTGAAGTTTCCCTCATGGAATGGGTGGGTTCTGAAGGTGGGGTATTGGGGCCTGGCTCCCCAATAGGGCCAACATGATGGACCTGGAGGTGCTGCAGTGGGCCACATGGTGGGGGGACCAGTGACTCCATGGCTGCAGGACTGGAAGATATTGCCATGACATAGCTGGCCTCTTTGGGTACTCGTAGTGGCAGTAGGGGATGAGCAGTCCCTGCCCTTCATTCGATTCCTGTGAGGATGAAAACTTGGACATCGGTTCCATTGGTGGTACCATCAGAGCTGGTTGAAGTGTGTAGACAGTTGGTGCAGGGGATGAGGCGTGCCTCATCTGTGGCATGTCCTGAGTGCCAGATATCCTCTCCCAAGAAGTGGAAGGTCCCTGAAAATGTGGAGACCTCAGCTCTCCCAGGGCAAACACTTCCTGGGGATCTGGCACTTTTCCCTAGCTCCCTGGTTTTAAGGGTACTTTGTACCTGGAACCAGAATCAGATTGGTGGTCTTTCCTAGAGTGCACGAATCTTGTACTTTCTGGGGTGGCAATGTTGATGGTGTATGCGGTTTGGTACCTGGTACCAGCAGAGTTGGAGGTTTGTGTGGCCTCTTCTTGTGTTTGTGCACTTTATAGAGTGTGCTTCCTCCCCATGACTGGAAATCATGGAAGGAGCATCCCTCTTCTTAGGTTTGGAGGAAGACTTACTACTATGCTTACGTGTATGCTTCCTTACCCACCAGCATGGGCTCCAAAGAGGTGGTACTGCTGGTGCCAGATTAGGAAACCGTAGGCAGAGGTGCACTCTTGGTGGTCTCAGGCTGATGTTCAGGGGAGGTTCCCTGACGTGGGTCCAGATGTCACATGGCAACTTCCATGAGGTGCTTCCAGAGGAGAGAGCCTGATCTTCTTGGATATGGCTGGGGAAGGACTGGCAGATACTGCATCTGGGTGTAATGTTGGCTTCTCCCAAGCAGTGGAGACAGCACTGATGTCCATCATTGACCGAGAAGGAACACAGGCAGGAGGCACAGATTTTAAAGCCTGGGGACTTTGGCATAGTTCAGTACCCATATGTGGTAAGGAGCCAGAAAGGAGAGGGTGTTTTCAGGGAAACAAACTCCCAAAGTCCCAATTCTACTCCTAAAATCTATGTAAAGCAGTAAAAACAAGCAAAATACTGTAAAACTAACTATATAAAACTTTTCAAGGTGCATCAGATGCAAGAGGACACTAATAGTTCCAACCCAGACCATGCAGTGGTGAGAAGGAACTGGGAGACATGTTGGTCTGCCCCACCCTTTATCACCTCAGATGAAACCATGAGGCCAGCATGGTGCATGCGCTGACGAACTGACACTACCTTCAGATTCCCTGGCTCTGAACGCATTGTGTGCATGTGTAAATCCTCAGTGGAATACAATAGGGACCATCACGCAAAGAAAAATAAAAGCATGCTTTTAGTCAAGTATTTATTTCTTCAGATGTCTAAAACATAATAATGGGCATCCATTCTGTAGTCTGGGTGCCTATCTTGTAAATTAAAACCACAACAGAAGGGAAGGACTGTCCATAAATATATCCACCTCACCCATGCTATGCTCAACAGCCTTTAGAGAGAAAAAAGACAGGCTTTCCAGCAAGTTTAGAAGATTAAAAAATCTGGGACCTGGTGGACCAAAATGAGGAGTACCAAATCTTGTCCAGTTCCCTCTAGTTTATACTGAGGGTGCAATAGCTTGAGCATCTCCATTGCTCTCGGTTGTGGCAGTATACCATATGAAGAGAAAGAAGAAGGTGCATGAAAAGCTGTAAAAGTAAGGCTAAGGTGGGAAAAGATGCAGCATCTCAAGCAGGGGAAGAATACTACCATGGGAGGAGCAGAGAGAGAGAAGACAGTAGGATGTGACAAAGGAAAAAGGATGTAACAAACTGATAAGTGGGTGGGACAAAGCTATGCAGCTCCTTTACTGGCTACAGAAAGAGTTGTTAGCAATGTTGCTGTGGCCATATTGGTCCCAGGATATTAGAGATACAAGGTGGCAGAAGTGTTCTCTTTAATTGGACCAACTTCTGTTGGTGAAAGAGACCAGCTTTTGAGCTACACTGCTCTTCTTCAAGTCTGGGCAAGGTACTCAGTGTCTCAGGTAAATACAAAGTGGGAGAGATTGTTTAGTATAAGTAGTTAACACATTGTGACAGACTACACCCCTGTATTCACACCTTATACACTATTGTAATAATCTTTGAACAAAGTATGCCTCCTAAGTTGTCATTTGAAAATTTACTGGTCAATAGTGTCCTGATAAAATATGTGTGGCAACACTATGTGAAGTTATAAAATTAACACATGTTCTAAAACCCACAGCCCTGCCCAAACAAAAGTTGGTAAACAATTCTGTTCTAAATAAAGAAATGTGTGCTCTGCTTAATTTTCATTAAAGCTGTAAACAAAGTCATTAAGCAGGAAGGAAAGGCAAAGGGAATTCAAACAGCTGAAAACATCAGTAGGGAATATCCTGCCATATAGACTCTTTTTGGATCCTGGTTCTCAGCTGGAAATGTTTTTCAAGAGGGGGACAGAAACTATAAAAAGGAGGGAAAAACATCCCAAGGCACCCCACCTCCCTCTCCCTGCCTATTACATTCACTATGCCTGAAGAGACAAAGGAAGCAGTCATTGGACTCTGGGAGATGGTTCCTGATCTGGGAGTTTGGCCAGTAATCTGCTGGTGCATGTGGTGAAAAACTTTTCTTGAATGTAATAGAGTTTGTTAGGCATTAGTAAATATTTTACAACCACATCCGACTTTTATGCCTCATTAGTTGTACTCACTTAAAATCTCTCTCTTTGTAGTTAGTTATTATTATTTTACTGGTTTATCTAATCAAGTGTGTTTAAATTGAAGTATCTGAATAACTATTTGAGATAAAAGCAACAAAGAATCCTGTGGCACCTTATAGACTAACAGACGTTTTGGAGCATGAGCTTTCGTGGGTGAATACCCACTTCCTCAGATGCATGCATCTGAGGAAGTGGGTATTCACCCACGAAAGCTCATGCTCCAAAACGTCTGTTAGTCTATAAGGTGCCACAGGATTCTTTGTTGCTTTTACAGATCCAGACTAACACGGCTACCCTCTGATATTTGAGATAATAAACTGGCGCATTATTCCCTTCAAGGTCTAACATTTAAAGTATTTTTACTGTCTACAAGAGGGTTGGACAGTACAAGACATACATTTCTTGGGGGAAATCCAGGACTGAGGGCGGTGTTAGGGTCACTCTGCAGTATGAGCAAGGCTGGTCAGAGCCAGGTGTAACCCAACTGTGGCTGGTATGCAGCAGTTTCTCTCTCTCAGGGTATGGCTACACTTGAAACTTCAAAGCGCTGCCGTGGCAGCGCTTTGAAATGTGAGTGTAGTCACAGCCGCAGTGCTGGGAGAGAGCTCTCCCAGCGCTGCACGTACTCCACATCCTCATGGGGTTTAGGTTGCAGCGCTGGGCGGCACTGTTTACACTGACGCTTTACAGCGCTGTATCTTGCAGTGCTCAGGGGGGTGTTTTTTCACACCCCTGGGTGAGAAAGTTGCAGCGCTGTACAGCACCAGTGTAGCCATGGCCTCACACACACAAATGTGGCTTGCTTGCTGGAAGGCTGTTTGAGAGTGACCTAGGTGGGAGCTACAAGGCATTGTAAGGCACTCAAGGATGCAGGTCTGGACTGTGCTCTGGTATGTCACAGATATTCTAGGGGACTGTTCCAGGTGAAGTGGCCTGTTAACACCCCTGTAATCATCCGACAAAACAGAGAGGTTAGTGTTAAACCTAGACCATCTCCGATTGGTGTTTGTTTAACCTGTTCTTAAAAACCTACAGCAATTCCAGAGCTTAACCACCTTTATCGTTAGAATGTTTTTCGTAATGTCTAACTAACCTTAATCTCTCTCACGCGCACTACAGATTAAGCCCATTATTCTTTGTCCTACCTCCAGTGGACACAGAGTATAATTGATCACAGTTCTCAAACATATTTGAGTCTTAAATATATTTGAAGACTTATCAGCCCCCCTCTGTCTTCCTTTCCTGTGACTAAACATGCCCAGTTTTTTTAACTTTTCCTCATTGGTCAGGTTTTCTAAACCTTTTATCATTTTTGGTGCTCTCCTCTGGACTCTCTCCAATTTGCCCACCTCTTTACTAAAGTGTGGAGCCCAGAACTGTACACGGTACTCCAGCAGAAGCCTCTTATTGGCATCTTGTTTGGAAGTAACAAAGGGTATCATTTTCTGTTGCCAAATAATTTTTCTCGAGTGTTGGAGAGGCTTCTTTAGTAAATTATGGACATGCGGAAACTTTACAGTGTGATCCTCTGATCTTGTGAGAAGTTCAAGTGGTTTAGATTAGAAATAGAATAGAAAGCATTAATATCTCAATAGCCCCTCAATAGAATCTTTCCCTGCCACCACAGCCCTGAGGACTAGGGTGGGTGTAGGAGAGACGTCTCTCTCCACCGCTGCCCCAGGGCTGGGGCGGGAGAGTCGACTCCTATTCCCCACCTCACCCCACAAATGCCAAAATCTAAAGGAAAAGGACCTATTTCTCCATTCAGTTATATCCATGTAACCCAAATGAAATCATAAAGGTTGTCTGGTTATAAGTGAAAGTAGAACCTGGCCCAACAACTCAAATCATGATTTATTTAATTCCCACTTCCTGGAGTGAGAATGAGAAGGAAGCAGGAAGTGAAAATCCTACCACATCCAGAATCAACCAAACAATGTCAAATGATGGCAATTTAGGAAAGAATAAACAGGACATCTGCTAACACATAAGCCGCCATAGCAATTATGGATATAAAATGTGATCACCTTACCAAGGAGGTTAAAAAGTAGAAAATCTGGTGGATAAATTAAAACAACAGATTAACACTATATAAAAGGTGTAATAGTAAATTTAAGTATGGGGGACTAAGAAGGGATGTGTCCCCCCACCCATTATGTAACTATTAAACAGACTGGATACACAGGAAAAAATATCTGAACTACCTTTGGTAATATAGAGGTTCTTAGAATTTTGGATTTAAATTTGAAAGAATAAGTCAAAAATTAGCTTGAAAACAAAAAGATCTTGAAGAAGAACAAAATGCTTATTTTCTCAGATATGGGAATGAGCACAAAAGTGAAGAAATGGGAAATATGTCCCACAAGTAATCAGTCACCAACAGTAAATATTGAAGCAATATTTTTTCTAGCTCTTAGGACACAATAAAACGCTAAACTACTACTTCTGGGATGCTGAAAGTACAAGTCTATTAAACAAGAAAAAGCAACTCAGGTGTGGCCTGGCCACCGTGCTGTCCTGAGTGATTGGTGTCAGGACAAAATTCCATTGTTGCCACTACTGACATCATCACACCAGGCCAAGAATATTCTGAAATCCCTAACCTGATGAGTAATTCCCTGTGGTTACTCGGGAAGCTATGTTTTCACTCAAACAAACAAACAGAGGGTGCAAACTGCCAGGTAGACTTCAAATTTTTTTTTGCTATACAAAGCTCTGCAGGAGTTACAGCTCTGTCATACATGTAGTGTTGCCCCTTTATATACAGTTTAGTGTTTTATAATAGAAATCCTGGCGCACAATTAACCTGAGTGGTATGAATGCTGCTATGGTCATTAAATATTAGAATCAAAGCACCAAAAGTTTGAAATTTGACTACACAAGCTCTGTCCCACAACATTCAGTATAAGGTTTCCAGACTCATGGAACTACTGAATCAGCAAAACAAAGGAATATATGAGAAAATTTGTACAGACTGGGATTTTTTTTTTGCACTGGAAAGTACTGGATTAGATTTAAACCTCAAGGTCTTTTAAATTAAAATCAACTGAAACAAGAATATAAAAAATGAAGCATGAATGTTATAGTTTAAATGTAATTAACATAGTCAGCAACTTTATATACAGTCTATTTAGGGATTTGTTTAGTATAAGACACATGGAAAATGTTAAACACAAACAGGGAACATTTAAAAAACACTGAGGTCTTGATTTGAAAGGTATGACTGACACACTCTTCCTTAGCTAATGGTGTTGTTACAAAGACAGTACATGCTAAAACTCAGGTTGACCTAGCCACGTTGTTCAAGGGTGTCTGTACCTAAGCCCAGGTATAGATACTGCTAGGTTGACAGAAGAATTCTTCTGTTGACCTGGCTACCACTTCTTGAGGGGGTGGATTTACTACAGTGACGGAAAAAACCCTTCCTTCAATGTAGCAAGTGTCTATGGGCTCATCTACACTACAGGTTATGTTGGTATAGTTTATGTCGCTCAGAGTGTAAATAAGCCACACCCATGAGAGATGTAAATTTTTACACTAACCTAAGCACCAGTGTGAACAGCACTATGTTGGCGGGAGAGCTCCTGCCAACATAGCTACTGCCTTTTGTGGAAGTGGTTTTATTATGCCAATGGGAGGGCTCTCTCCTGTTGGTATAGAGCGTCTTCACCAGACATGCTACAATGGTGCAGCTGCACCACTGCATCTGTGCCACAGTAGTGCTTGCAGTGTAGACATAGGCTTAGCACAGGCAGTGTCCCAGCATAGCCTCCTGTTTCAAATTCACTTAATTATTAAGAAATAATATTTTGACCACTTTAAAAAGAAAACTGTACCTATATTTAGCACAGCTCATCTGTCTCACCTAGTAAGAACTAATTTTCACAAAGAAACTATAACACATTTGATTTTCACCATGAACATAAAATATTTGAAAACAAGGGTTTTAATTATAACTAATTATAACTATAACTATAGTGGATGATAACCTATATTAATTATAATTTTAATAAATTAAAAAAATAAAGATCCCACAGACTTGTATAACAGAAACAGAGCACCATTTAGCATGCTGACAGCCACTAAGGTCTTACATTATGGAAGGGGGGCTAGATCCTACAGCTAATTGATTATACTGGGAGATGTTACCCACTTCTCTCTTTGCATCCTTACCAGCCAGTTTCACAATAAATTCAGAATTAATGTTGACACTCATGGTATGACTATGCTACCAAGCCCCTTTGCCTCCTTTCCTGGGGAGGCTTGAGAATAATATACTAATCAATTACTTACAATGTGAGCACAGACCAAACTCCTTAGTTTTTAGGACACTGAAAATCAATCAGGTTCTTAAAAGAAGAATTTTATTTATAAAAATACCCAGGAGGGATTTTATTCTATCCTTACCTGTATGTATATGACAGACTTTGATTATAGAATCATAGAACCATAGAAATCAGGGTTGGAATGGACCTCAGGAGGTCATCTAGTCCAACCCCCTGCTCAAAGCAGGACATAATCCCCAACTAAATCATCCCAGCCAGGGCTTTGTCAAGCCTAACCTTAAAAAAACCTCTAAGGAAGGAGATTCCATCACCTCCCTAGGTAACCCATTCCAGTGCTTCACCATCTTCCTAGTGAAAAAGTTTTTCCTAATACCAAACCTAAACCTCCCCCACTGCAACTTGAGACCATTACTCCTTGTTCTGTCATCTGGTACCACTGAGAACAGTCTAGATCCATCCTCTTTGGAATCCCCTTTCAGGTAGTTGAAAGCAGCTATCAGATCCCCCCTCACTCTTCTCTTCTGCAGACTAAACAATCCCAGTTCCCTCAGTCTCTCCTCATAAGTCATGTGCTCCAGCCCCTAATCATTTTTGTTGCCCTCCGCTGGACTCTTTCCAATTTTTCCACATCCTTCTTGTAGTGTGGGGCCCAAAAGTGGACACAGTACTCCAGATGAGGCCTCATCAATGTTGAATAGAGGGGAATGATCATGTCCCTCGATCTGCTGGCAATGCCCCTACTTATATAGCCCAAAATGCCATTAGCCTTCCTGGCAACAAGGGCTTGCTGGCAAGCTGATACCCTGATTTCAAGGTACAGCGTTTAGTAAAATAAAGAGAGTTTGAAATACATAATATAACCAGTTGGTTTACTATACATATCTGTTGCTTGGTAAGATTTCTAATGAAAAAATATTTATTGCTTACTGTTTACCTAATAATTTTCAGAAAGGAAAGATGGTCTTGTAGTGAAATCGGGACTCAGGAAGTCTGGATTTAGTTCCTGATGTTCAAGTGAATAAATTTCTCTGTGCCTCATGATATTAAATGGCAGTAACAGGTCCTTTCTCACACAATTTACCTGTCATATTTATTTGGACTATAAAAAATTCAGACTATTACTATGTGTTTGTACAGCACCTAGCACAATGGGGACATGACCTAGTTACTTGGGTTACTTAAAATACAGTAATAAGTAATACCTGCCAACAGGAATATAGATCTTAGACACTTTTAGGGGGAAATAAGATTTAAGTTTTCTTGTTACAACTTTTCTACACACACAACTATGTGGTGTGACTGACAAAAATACTGCAAAATTAATAAGTCATGCTTTTCTATTTTGGTAATTTAATCCCCAAGTACTATTTAATATTTTGCTCAAAAAGGTTGAGAAATTTCTTGCCCTGCCGAAGGTATTCTGTCTGAGATGCAAACAGATCCACATATCACTGGCGTAGCCAGTTGCTTATGGAAAAACATCACAAAAATTAATATTGTATAAAATATTGCTAATAAAATTAACATTGTGTATTTTTGATAAAATAGATTAGGAGTAATTAATAAATATGGTAGACCTATGTATTATATTAATGTAAAAAAGCACTAGTTTTGTAATACAGATATTAAAGGATTTTCATCCACTGATCTCAAGTGCTAAAGTAAGTAGTAATATCATCAGTTTACAGATTTGAAAACTGAACGGTATAGAAACTAGCTAACTTGCCCAATTATATCATGTGGAAAAATCTAGAATTTTAATCAGTTCTCTTTACCTCTCCCCTTTTACAAAGTGCTATCATCTCCTCCTCCCAGACTCCCCAACCCCCAAATATGAATACTACAATACAGAAACCCTTCAGGATTATACACAGTTTTCATAATTATATTCTAAACTATTCAATACTAATCTTGGTGGTCAAATCCATTTTCTCACCAAAATAAATTTGGTGAGCCATACTAATACACAAGACAGTTAACCTGTCTTAGTGTGATTAAAGAGGACAAATGCATACCAATTTACCAACTACACTTG
This sequence comes from Gopherus evgoodei, assembly GCF_007399415.2. Classification (NCBI taxonomy): domain Eukaryota; kingdom Metazoa; phylum Chordata; order Testudines; family Testudinidae; genus Gopherus; species Gopherus evgoodei. Next base: position 88,901,393 of record NC_044328.1, read on the forward strand.
AAATGGCTGCACAATTCAAGTGATTTGAATATTGTGTCCCATGGTAGTACTTTAACACAAATATTAATCCAGAAGTTAAGCTGGCGTAAATGTGTTTTAATCCTCACTAAGGACCACCACCAGAGGTTCTGTGCAGCATCTAAATTCAGCAGCTTCTTGTTCACTCAAGTGTTTGAAGTACTTTCAAGAGCTTCACAAATAATGTAATTGTAAAAAACACTGAAGATATGGTTCAGAGCACGTTCAGGCACAAGAGTTTTATTAGCATAAAAAAATGAACAAACAATCAGTTATGGATTGTGGCATCATTTAGGCAGCTGCTATGCTGATGACTTCAGAGTTAAAGTATTGTTTTCTTCAATCTAGTCCTTTTTTGGAATTCATTACTTAGGAAAAAAAACAACTCTGACTCTACCAAGAGCTGCACTATAAACACTGGCTTGTTTTATTTTGTGGCCTTGAATTAGCTTTGATAAAAACAAAAAGTACTCTGAAATTCACACACCCAAGGAGACAATTCTAAAACATTTTAGTAATTAAAAATAACCCTAGTTACTTTGAAATGTATGTAAATTCTTGGACTAAAAATCATACAGGGACTGCAATATTAAGAATGGTTACAGCATTAAAGAAGTAGCAAAACCTTTATAAAAAGAAAATTTCCAGCCAATAATGTACATAGTACCATATACTCAAGTAATCTCATTTGCATTGTGAACAAATGTTGGCCAGACCCAACTGTTCTGTATATTTCCAAAATTTGTCCTTTCCTTTGTCCCCCACTACTAAAACTCTATTCCATGATGTAATAATTTCCCACCTTGGTTACTGGAAATTGCTTTATGGTCTTCCCTTATTTGCCAAGAGTCCTCATTTTCCTACATCAATTCTTTCCTAATCCCCTGCCTCCACATGTACTGTACAAGGACCACAAACAGTATGTTAACATCCTAGCACAATATCACTATGTACTTGGTGTGCTGATTGCAATATACTCATGCACACCTTCCACTGAAAATTATCTATGGATGGGACATTTTAATATTTATATTCTAGTGTAGCACGATGCAGAGTGAAGGAAATTCTAAGATGAAACTGTAAAGTGATGCTTCATTTGTTTCTTTTATCCAGGTATTCCAGGAGCCTGACATCAGTGGGAGACGATAAGTAAACCACACACTATACAGATTGCTACAAAACCAAAACTGCTAAAAACTGATCACAGGTTAACGATGAGTTGCAAGGTTAAGAGACATGTTTAAGAAAGCATGCCAGTTTTGTTGGAAAAATTATTTGCTATTTTATAGCAGTTACAATAATCTAAACTAGATGAAAACAAGAAGAATATTTTACATACTTCTCAACTTCATGCCACTACCCATAAGGAAGGGCTGTGTGCAATTAAAACATCCAAGGGCTGGATTTGCCTTTACTCACACCAATTTTATATTTAGAGTTACTGCATACATTCAAACCTGTGTTATCAAGGGGGAGAATCAAGCCCTACGTCTCCTCCTCATCCCCATTCTCTCAAAGTAGCAGCCCACGTAGAATATGTGACTTTATGCCAGCCCTGAAAAATCATGTTCCCCTTTATACAGGGATGATATTTCAGGCTTAATTTGGATTAACTCATTTGGTTGAGTTGTGAGGCCCCACATGGGAAATAAAACATTCTAATCAAATAACCATTATTTGAGACATAATTTTCATGAACTCTTCACTTCCCTCTTTGCTCTATAATGCACTGTGACTGTGATATGTTTAAATACACAAACACATAATTTTTTTAAAATTGGTCTGCGAAGTTCATGCTGAATTAGACAGTTGTGTGGGGGGCCAGTTTCCATGGTTTTCAGCAGACTTTTGGAGTGAAAAAATTAAATAAATCCCTAAGAAAAACAGATTACATCAATTAAAATAAAAAAATAATAAAAAAATCAAAAGTGAGATAACTAATTTTTTTATAAGATCAGATAGCCTTTGAAATGCCATATAACATTCAGTACATCACTATACTATAGACTGTAGTGGTACTGGGAGACTCTCTCCTAGTTATAATCTGAGGTAGCAAACACTGATTAGCTCATTTCAGCAGAAAGGTTGCTTGTGCCAAAGCAGATGGAACACTGGATAAAAAGTGGATGAGGAGGTACTGTAGTCTTTATATTTCTGCCATGAGAAGAAGCAAAGTCTACTGTGATATTTAGCTAAGAGAATGAGACGTACAAGCCTCACTCTTCTCCACAGAGAGGTCAGATGCTATATAGTATACACATAACTAATGATAACAAGTTAAGGACCTTTTCTGAACTCAGCTGTAACAAATTTTACATCGACTTAAATGTGAGGTGGCCAGCATCAGAAGGAGCAAGTGATAACTCTTCCCTAAATATTTTTTCCTCAGCAAATTTAATTGTGATGCAAAACTGAAAAGTGTAATAACTAAACCAAGAAGAATGCAAATAAAGAATATATAAACACATTTCTCAATGTTTAGATTACGGATACATCATAACTCCAACAAGCAGCCAGGAAAACCAGCAAATACCAGAAAGTGGCCAACACACCTTTACCCAAAGATGTGAGGGCTTGGCACACTAATAAATATATTTATTTCAATTTAAATGCATCTCTTTATGATAGCCTGCAGATCAATATGTCATGAGATAGAATACACAACTCAGTTATGATGCTCTGTGGAAGGCAGACATAATGAAGTACAATGCATTCAATTCTGATTTTCCAAGAGCACCCTGAATTTTATTTTTTTGGTGCTTTATACAGAAAACCCATGTAAGACTCCATAAATACACAGCCATCACAAGAGAAATACATTCTTATAGAGGGAGTGACTTTAGATATCCTAGTTAATAATGCACTGGAAAACAATACTTTACTACTACTCAAGTGTCTCCAAATTATAGCACATGTGGTGCCAAGACTGTACAATGATGTACCCATTATAAATGCATCTGACGAAGTGAGTATTCACCATGAAAGCTTATGCTCCAATACGTCTGTTAGTCTATAAGGTGCCACAGGACTCTTTGTCGCTTTTTACAGATCCAGACTAACACGGCTACCTCTCTGATACTTGACACCCATTATAAAGATATATATACAAATGTAACTGTCAAAATATACAAGGTGAGGCTCAAAATTAAGCTAATACAAACACAGCCGCTCTCTGATACTCTGTGTACAGAGTTCTTATATTCCCAGGGAGCAACTTTGGATTTAGTTATTTGCTCCTCCTTTCTGGTAAGCACATTCAAAACATTGGAAAGTTATCTTTATCCTTCCCTTTTAACATGTTTTTATTGTCCTTGTTTTTAATATTCTTGCAGTTTTAGGTGTTTTCATTAAGCTACCAGAAGGTAGTTTCTTCTTTCCACTGCATTTCTAATACACTGCATGTGTTTTCAATTATTCTTTGCAGTATTCAACTATTCCTAACTTGGGTATGTTATTTGTGGTATACTGTGGATTTCAACTAATTTCTTTTGCTTCATAATGTTCCCACTCATTTCTTCTATACTATTTCACATTGATTTATGCTATTTTCTGAAAGGGTCTAACAGTTATCAACTAATGATTAATTTCAAGAGAAATAAGAAATGTCTCATTTTGCTTTACTTCTGTATAGGTTTCCAACAGACAAATGATAAATATTAAAATCCGTCACAAAAATAATGTCTGCTAGAAACAGATCTAAATTTTGCCATTTGGACACATTTTTTTAATACTTATAATAAAAATAACAACAAACAATGCTATGGTTAGAGCAGGAGTCAAGCCAAGTGGTTAGAACAGGAATTGGTAGCCAGGAATAGGAGAGCAGGGTTGAGCCACAGTCAAGAGGCTGGATGCCAGAGCTAAGGGTCAGAGCTAGAGTCAGGGGTCAGAAATTGAAGCCAAGAATCTGATCTGGGTTATCTGGAGTGAGGTGGGATCCAAGGCAGGAGCAAGGCTGGATCCAAGGGAGGAGCAGGGCTGGAAAAGGCTGAAACAAGGCAAGAGCAGGACTGGAACAAAGTGGGAGCAAAGGCTAGGAACAATTAGGTGCAGAAACTATCGTAGCCATTGGCAAATGCTTTGAGCAGTCATCAAGCTGCTGCTGGGCTTAAGAGCTGCTCTGTTGACTCTTCCCACTAAGCAGGTTGGTGTAACCAATCAGGCAAGCTACTACAGGCTAGCTGCACTCATTAGATTCCTGGAGACTGGCTGTGCTGCAGGCTCTGATTCCCAACATTCATGACTGGAGATCGTAAATAGCTGTGTCCACAGGTCCCCACCTGCGCAGAATAGTGTCTCATAATCTCAGGGAAGTGAATATAAGGAGGTGGGGACCTGCTGCCATTCCAGTTCCTCCAAGATTCTACAGCCAAGAAGGAGGAGAGCCAGATGTGGAGTACCTACAGGGACAAAACATCTCTAAGAACTCAAGTTACTGCACAGGTAAGGAACCTCTTCATCTTCTTTGAGTATATGTCCTGATGTGTGCGCCATCAAAGGAGACTCTCAAGCAATTTCTCAGTGTGGAGGCAGGTGCTGAGGTGGCAAATCCAAGACAATTTGGAGGACCTCATCCTCCCTGATTGAACTAACCTCGTTATCTCCAGCCTGTTTCTTGCCTGCATATATATACCTGCCTCTGGAAATTTCCACTACATGCATCCGACGAAGTGGATATTCACCCATGAAAGTTCATGCTCCAATACGTCTGTTAGTCTATAAGGTGCCACAGGACTCTTTGCTGCTTTTACATCACCAAAGGCAGTGTTAATCTGGATGCACATGTGATGGCATCATGTTTTGCAAAAGTCCAATAGGTAATCTAGGATCATTGAGAGGGGAGCTTCTGAGGCTTGAAAAGAGTAGTGAGAACATCAGGAAGTGTTTCCACTTTGCAGGTAAGTCTCACAAGTAATAGGTTTTCTGTTAGACAAAAGGATTAACTGAACATTGGCTGAGCAGTTTAACTCTACATCCGAGAACCATCTAGAAGCCAAGCCTTCAGGTTCAGAGATGAAATGATGGATGGATCAGGGTGCTTGAGCTCTGTGACAAGAGATCCTCCAAGAGGGGAAGGCAGAGAGGGATTGCCAAAGAAAGATTAAATAGAACCACACTTGTCTCGGCCACAAGGGTGCTATCAGTAAAGCCCTTGCCCCTTCTTGTCTCAGTTTGAGCAAGGTCCTGAGGATTAGAGGCATAGGTTGGTAAGCATACGGTAAGGCAGAGGGATAAAGGTACTAGTTAGACATCTTCCAAGGAACTTGGCCATATCCTCCTCTGGAGCAGAATAGGTGACATTTTTAATTGGTCAAAGTTGTACTGATCAAAGGTTTATTTTTGGGAGGCCCCTGATTTGGAAAATGCCATGAAACAAATAGAGTCACTGAACTCCCACGCATGGTCCTGATGGAAGTTCTTGGTCAGGGAGTCTGAAATTGCGTTGTGAAGGTCTAGCAGATAAATCACAGAGAATTCTATGTGATGGGAGGTATACCAATTCCGCAGCATTAGCGATTCTTCACATAAGGACTGGGATCCTTTCCCCATTGTCGGTTTATGTAGTAAGTATCTGTCTTGTTGTCCAACATCACCCTGACAGAGTTCTGGTCCTCTATGTCATGAACAACATACTGACATGCATAATGGACTGCCTTTATTTCCAGATATTGATGTGGAGTGATATATTTTGTGAGGACCATTTGCCTGTGCCGTGACACCCCATAAAATGCACCTCCAAACCCAAGAGAGAAGTGCATCATGAGGATTTTAGAAGGTAGTAGATGGGAGAATGGGATTCCTCCACAGATCTTTGAAGGATCTTTCCACCATCTGTGAAAGTCTAATACCTGTGGAGGCACAGTGATTCATTTGGAGAGACTGTGTTTGTTTTGGGTATATGTAGTCATTAGCCACACCTAAAGACACTGAGATGCAGTCTCACATGTAGCCTAACGAATGTGGAGGCCAACAAGTGGCCCTGGAGTCGTAGTCAGGTCTTTAAAGACGTTTGTGGGCTGTTTAGAGTAAAGATATAGCACAAAGGAATAAAAAAAGAACACAAAGTCATTTTTCCCCTTTGTGAGTCATATTTAAGAACCTAAATCTATTCCCATGGAAGTTGCTGGCAGGATTCCTAGAGGGAAAGTAGTGGGCTTCAAATACCAAATACATTTTATCCCAGTTGTGTAAAAGAACCAAAACTTTAAAAACTGTCTCTTAGGTTGCTTTCCATTTTCAGTCTATTTTGAGTTTTTTACGGTATAGAGTTATAAACTTCTGTCATTGGGTAGTTGCGAAAAAAACACTAACAGAAGGTGTTGTTATAATTTCAAGTACAATATGTGAGATGAATAAGTTAAGATGCAGACATAATCTTTTTAGTTTTTTTTTAAACCTCAATTGCCATGCTACACACATTGCAAGATGGCTATAAAAGTCATTTTTGCCATTCTCTTGCAACCCACCCAAACAGATCAGCAGGAGAAGATGACACTATCTGTAATGGGGAAAAAATGAAGCAATGGGGGAAAAGAACTATGTTTTAGCTTTAAAAGGAAACCACAAACCGACTTTTTCATTTTCCCTAAGTAGCTGGTTGAACATGCTGCCAACAAACAGTTCCTTTTAACTAAAAAAAATTCATAATATTTATGTCATCAGTTTACAACTCCATCAGCAGACAGTCTCTTAGTGGAAAAGCATCTCATTACTGATTATTTCCTAGCTAATGTTAAAACCAACTAATGTGCAGACTTCTCAGACAACATAATAGACAGCAAGTGACATAAGAAGCAACTCATATGAACAACAGCAATCTGTTCTCCAGATGAGATGTCAAATCGAGCTCTCTTCTGCCTGTAACAAGTGGAAGTTAAGATCCCATGTTATTTTTCTAATTTTTATTTGATATGATTTAAGACAGTAACATAGTACATAAAAGAAAACAAAAATATGTACTTCTCAGAAAGAGTATTCTGGTCCAAAATACTCTTTTCCTCAATAAAACAAGTTCTCATGTTTAAGACTGTACATGAACAATTGCTGAGCACATAATAGTTGATATGTTTACCTACAAATTGACTGCACTACCAGTATAACTCATTACTATTAGGGTATATGAATATGAAAGGCCTATTAGAGTAATCATTATATTTTGATATTTCTATCTAACGCACTCTCCCCCCCAAATAGCTAAACATAAAACTAGTAATATCAATTTCTATCATTAAAAAGCCAAACAACTTGCGCCTTAACTGTGGTATTGCATTTACATTCAAATCATTTTCCTGCAGCCTCAGAGCCGTATCTTGCCATTAATCTAGATGGAATGCCTACTGAAGTAAATGGAATTTTATACAAGAACCGATGCTAGGATATGGACCAAGTAAAATTATATTGCTTTGTAAGATCAAGTGACTTTAATCTCTGAGGAAATAGAGCACTGTTTGATTTGCTAAGGGCCGCACACATTCCAATGTGCCACTTTAGATTCTGTATTCATGTTTCATTTCAAGAACTAATCTTCCCAATTTTATGAAAAATCTGGGTCTCAAAATAGGGTGTATGGACAAAATGGACTACAAGAGAACTGTAAACTTTAGGGGTGAGGGTGAGGTCTGTGAGCTGTACAGCTTGATTTTTATTTTATTTATTGCAGAATAGAAATACTTAAAATTTGAGAAAGTGCTATCAGTAGCAATACCTGTGATTAAGATCTATACTCAGGGAATTAAATATGAATCTTACTTCAAGTTTCCCTACATATGCTGTTGCAATTTAAAGGACCCACCTCCAAATATATCTACATTTAATGATAAACTCTGTCAAACGTTCGAACGGGATAAAAATGGCTTGGTAGAGGATACAGGCCAACAAATAGATCATACATACTGACTAGGGAGGATTTACAGGAATATAAAAATACTCATAGAACTGATCTTCAGTTAATACTACAAAAAGTTTGTGTGAAGTTAAGAAAGAGAGAGAATGTCAATTGCTGGAACTATGGTAGGATGCTGTGATGTGTATGTTGTTGGAGATGCACCATTGCCAGAGACAGACTGCTTCTGGGCAGAGCAGGTAAGATTTGGCCCCTCCTTGGCGATTTATATAAAACATAGTTGCCAAATTGTCCATGAGAATCTGGACAGTTTTGTTGCAGATCTAGTGGGCCTCCATCCACCTGTTTTCTTCAGAGTGAGAAAATAATGTGAGTAAAACCCCCAACCCCTGTGCTGAACCGGTACTAGTTCCACAGCACCTAATTGTAGGAGATGGTGTATTTCCTGCTGTAACAGGTACTTGTGAGATGGGTCCCTGAAGGGGGACGTGGAAGGGGGGTGGGTAGGTGGAATGGAAAGAAAGGGGATGGAATAGTCCTTCTGTATAATTTCCAGAACCCACTTGTCTGTGGTGATGGTTTTCCAGACTGGGTAAAAGGGTATAAGGTGGTCTCCAAATGAGTTGGAAATTAGAGATCACTTTGGAATTGGAGAATGTGGGGCTCCCGTGTCCTTGACCAACACTTCAAAATGTTTGCCTACAAGCTCAGGCTGGGAACCAGAGGAAGTGTTGGTGTTGCAGATTTGTCATATTTTATTGGTGCAGCAGGTCGCACCATAGCACTCTGTGCCTGAGGTTTCTGTTCCCTTGGTGCAGAGCTATGAGGCTTAGTTTTGCTTCTCAGGATATCTTGGTACCGGATGGTCCTGGTGCCTCGTGGTCTGGTGTTCTGGGTGCTGTCAGTATTGGGGCAGTTTTTGTGGTTGGGGTTCGCGTTTTTGGAGGCAAATCCCGGTGTGGTGAGGAGTGAGACTGCTTTTTTGTGGCTTTGTTAGGACCAGGGTCCTTAGCAGCCATTTTTGCAGAGGACCCCATATCAGAGGCAGCTACAGGTGAGGACTTGCAAGGAGATGTCCTGGACTCGGAGTCAGAGGTGGGTCGGAGGGATCTTGCCACCATTAAAAATTTTAATTGAAGGTCCCTGGCCTTTCTTATCCGCACTGTGAGTTTCGTACAGTGGGGACACTTTTGGGTAACGTGTGTCTCCCCCAAACAAAGGACACACTGTGAGTGGCTGTTTGTCCTGGTATTGAGAGTCTGCAGATCAGACAGCATTTGAAACCTGGAGAGCCAGGCATGTCTGAGAGACTAGTTGAATGAAGAATGGGAATGCTGAAAAATGGGTCTTCAGCAGCTGCCCACCTGAGTCGTGGAGAAAAACAGGAAAGGTTTTTTTTTTAAATGTGAAAATGAAAGAAAAATGAATGGAGAAACAATGAAAATTAACTGAGAAAAGGGCAGAGATCAAAGAAATATGAGAGCATAAGGGCGCTGATGTTGTTCCAACTGAAACCAAGGGCGGTAGAGAAGGAACTGGGTGGCGGCTGGCTGCGCTCATGGGGTAGCTGCTCAGAGTGACGCGAGATGGCTGCCACATGTGTGCAACCAACTGGGGCACTGCTATCATAAGTCTCTGACTAGAAGCACAGAGCTCCAAGACACCTAAATTGGAGCACCCACAGGGACACTCCTCAAAGAATCACCTTTTGGTTAACTGTGAAATTGGTCAATCTCATTTTGCTTCTGCTAGGAAAATTGTGAGCAAAAACAGCAGAGGTGGGATGGAATCTCCACTGCATAAGTAGCACAAAGTGGACTTAGTGACTGGAGATAGCCAAAGCACACTTTTGCAACTTATGGCCTTTCTATGTGACTTGGTATCTCATCTGTAAAATAGGGATAATACTACTCTGCTATCTCACAGTGGTGTTGTGAAGATAAATTCAGTGATATTTGAGAGGTGCTACAATACTGTAGTAATGAACATCACAAGGAAATAAATAATTACTTATTCAGTGCATCCTTTGAATGGTATGCAATAATGAAGATATAGGGCCACAGACTGAATGAGGAAGATTAAAAAATATATGGAGCAGTTGAGTCAATCATAGAGCACTGTTCATCCTGTGCACTAAAGAAGATAGGGGTCTCATGGAAAAAATAGTATATGATCAGGTAATTGAAGACACTATCATAATAATATACTATACGCATAAGAGAACCCACTTAAGGTTATATAAGCAACCTTAATTCTGACATACCCTAACTTCTGAGTGCGTTTTTGCAAGCAAAGCATTCTTTTAATAGTTTTGTTTTGATATTTAATGAATATTACCTGTACATACAAGAATATTATCTGTACACACAACTGACATAATGCAAAGTTTGTTTTATCCTTAACTAGAGGGCTCAGCACTCCTCTCTAATGTAACCTGAGCACTTACAAAATAACAGAAATCTGTTTTTAATTTCTCTTTATGTCTCTCTGCAGAGTCGGCATTTTTCCTCTGTTCTCCTCCTATATTTCAGCTCTTTATGGAAATTAGTGACCACTGATTACAAAAAGGAATGCAGTAGCTGCTATAGATTTCATACATGAAGTGTACTGCCAATCCCAACTCCTGGTCTCACATTTTGTGCTGGATTGTTATGGATCTGTTCTCCCTATAAGCATTTTCTCCAACAGGAAATTTTATTACCTCACACTTGGTAAAGCAACCCCCATCCTTTCATGTATTTATACCTGCTCCTGTATTTTTCACTTCATGCATCCAATGAAGTGGGTTCTATCCCACAAAAGCTTATGCCCAAATAAATTTGTTAGTCTCTAAGGTGCTACAAGGACTCATCGTTGTTTTTGCTGGTACAGACTAACACAGCTACCACTCTGAAACCATTTAAAATCCAATATTTTCCAGGATTTACCACAGCTCAGGATTCCAGCTTCACCTGTGGTCCACATAGCTCCCAACTGTAATGATTAATCATGCCAACTAAGTGAAGAGCACTTTAAAGAATTCATTAGATTCACTTATTTTATAGGAGAAAAAAATTAGATTTAAAGTATGTTTTTCAATACTGCCTTTCTTGGCAAATCTGTGGAAGGAATAAAGAAAAACAAGTTCCAGCCAAAAACTGGCATAACAATTTAATTTCTTCAAATATTGAAACCACTGTGGTGACATTGTAATTGCTAATGAAGTACACAAAATTCATTTAAAAAAATCTCTCTTACACGTTGAAAAAACTTTGCATTCTAACTTTGCAAAATGTGCAGTACTGTTTGGAGAAAACAAAAGGAAGAACAAGTTCTTCCGGGGAAATGCATGCACTTTTGAAAGTTTCCCCCTCTCTCCTTTTAGAACTTTTTTGTGTTGCTAATATCTGAATAGGCAGTCAGTGCTCAATCATGCTGGTCTTCAAATGACTTCAGTAAAACTACTCACATGAGTAAGGGCTGCAGGACTGAGCTCTCAGCTGTTTTGTAAACAAAGATTGCTGCCTGTATTTGAAATGCATTTATCTGTACTGTCTGTGAATAACTGTAAACCTTGGTAGAAGTATAATGAAGCTTTGTGGTTTACAGAGATAGTGAATAGAAGTGGGCAGGGAAAAACAATATTACATATCTACCTACACATCAAATCTGATACTGCACATCATCTGCATAAAAAGAATATCCTCTTCTGCATGTATTATGGGTTATTTGCCTGTAGCTATAGTAATTTCATGGGTTTATATCCTGGAGCAGCAATTTGAGGAGAGACCCATTCAGAAATAAATGGCTGATCCAACAATAGTACAGACCCCTGTGATTGAGGATATTCTTTCATGTAAGCTAGCAAAATACAATGTTCAATGACAGACAAAGAAAAAAAAACAGGGTGTGTAAAAGCAAAATCAGAACATGTCCACATTTCAGAAATAGATAAGTAATGGGTTCAGATAAAATCTCCCCCATCCACTTAAGGTCTCACACTAAACAGGAGGCATAAGAGAATGAAGTACATAACAAGGAAGGGTAAAACTAAGAATGATTATGGAATATTTCAATCTCAGGAGTGCATTCTGGCTGGTATTATATGTAGATGCACGCCATAAAATGCATATCTGGCAATAGGATAGGAGATCAGGAGACAGATGGCTGCCTCTGCCCTGCTGGCCTTTCCTCAATGTCACATAAAAACACATCACTTTCAGCCACAGAAGGGCATTACATGTTTGTGTGTGTGTGCATACTCCAGTTTCTAAACAAACATAATCATACAGCCCCCTCTGCACATTAGTCTTGCTCTTAATAAGCATGTCTCACTGAAGAGTTAGCCTAGATGACTGGTGAGCATCGATGTTAGCCTAGCTCAGGTGTGAACAGCCACACTGCAAAATTCTACCAGAGACACTGTGCCTTCACTGGTGCCGTGATCCCCTATGTATGGGCTTGTCTATACTAGCGCTTAAGTCGATGTAAGTTACATTGTTTAGGGGTGTGAAAAAGCCACCCCCTGAGCGATGTAAGTTACATCAGCTTAAAGCAGTGTCCACACCATGCTATGTCGGCAGAAGACGCTCTTCCGCTGACATAGCTGCTATCTCTTGTTGATGTGGAGTAATTATGCCGACGGGAGAGCATTCTCCTGTCAGCATAGTGTGTCTTCACTAAAGGTGCTAAAGTGGCGCAGCTGTATCAGTGCAGCTGGGCCGATGTAGCACGGTAGTGTAGACTAGCCCTATGTCACTAGGACTTCTGGGGGCATATTCCATATTCCTTCTGTGCTGAAATAAAGTGAGCTGCTCTATGATTCTTTCCCAGTGGATAGTGGGAGAACTAGTGGGGGAGGGATAGCTCAGTGGTTTGAGCATTGGCCTGCTAAACCCAGGGCTGTGAGTTCAACCCTTGAGAGGGCCATTTAGGGATCTGGGGCAAAAATCAGTACTTGGTCCTGCTAGTGAAGGCAGGAGGCTGGACTCGATGACCTTTCAAGGTCCCTTCCAGTTCTAGGAGATAGGTATATCTCCTATTATTATTATTATAACTTGTCTTTCCTTTTGGACACACAGGTAAAGGCATTACAAGATGGCATTACGAGATAGTCAACAATTAAGTGATTTAGCCTGCATAATCACTGTAACGTAGGTGAGCTTCCAACTCAAGTGACAGTGGAACCTAAGCTCTAACTCAAAGCCCCAACCATACCAGCTAGCCTGGGATAAAAGCAGCAGTTAACTTGGATTCACCACCTACATAACTTGACTGCAGTGGTAGAAGTGGAGTACATTCTGTTTGTTTTCAGGAACCAGGCAGAACTTGACCCAACACACAGAGGGTGAGATTTTTCAGAAATGCTCATTGTAGGCCAGTGCCTAAGGCTTTTGAAAATCTCACTCCTACCCTATACATTGTGACTGTATGAAGGTAGCAATGGTTTAAAAATAGTAAAATTGTCCTTGGAAGAGATGTTACTGACACTACGACAAAGTGTCTAAACTACTGACTTTCATCCTCAAAGGATCAAAAGAATATTTTAAACAGATAATGCTCAAGGAAAAAATTAAGTATTTGTTTCATGAATAAATGACCTTCAAAGGGCTTTAGAAAAATCCATGGCCTACAAACACAGCAAGTGCTCAGAATCTTACTTTCACCAAGTTTTTCTTTCAGATCTGTTTCTCAGAGCATTCAAACATACTATTCTCTTATTGCGGAGCCAGCTTTGTGCTCTAGCCAGATGAACATGCTCTAGCCAGACCCATGGGTAGATAAAGCTTTTCAGACAAGGCAGAACGTCCTTCTGCAGCAGAATGATAAGTCACTGGGGGAGTGAAGTTTCTTGTCTTCAGAAGAAATGTAGGGTTTCAGGAAAAATACAGGTAAGAGTATCATTTGATTGGAGTGGAACTCAGAAACAATCTTGGCAAGAAATTTGTGGTCTAAGTTGAAAAGAGACTCTTTCTTTGTGAAACACTATATAAGGAAGGTCTGCCATGATGGCTCTGAGCTTGCTGACCCTTGTAGCTGAAATTATAGATACTAAGAACACCACCTTCATGGACTGGTGTGCCATGGTAGAAGTCATCATGGTTTTGAAAGATGGACTAGTGAGCTTGCACAGGAGATGGAAAAAGTCCCATTGTGGGGTAGGTTTAAGCACTGGTGGAAATGTCCTGATCAGGCCTTTAATTAATTGTACTGTAGCTGGGTGAATAAAGATGCACCATCTTTCCACCGGAAGGAGGAAGGTACTAATCACTGCTAGGCATACTTGTAGTGAACTAAAAGAGAAATCTGAAGTCTTTAGAGATAGGAGATAGCCTAGAACTGGAATACTTACAGTATCTGCAGTATGTTGGTGCCCAAGCTGAAAAGCATCTCCTTTTGGCTCAACAGCAGGTTCTAGTAGACTCTTTTCTACTCTGGTTAAGGATCACCTAAATGGGGGCTGAACCTAAGCATGCTATTTCTGACACCATCCAAAAACCGGGCCATGAGATGGAGAGAGCCTGGACTGGGATGCTTGGTCTCACTCCTATTTTTGCCACTAGTTTCCCCTCATCTAAAAGAGGTCCCATCTTCTTTGGGAAGCTTGTCTGTGAAGTCTGCAAGCCTGTAATACGTATTAAAATCATATTTTGCTAGCACCACTTGGTAATTAGCAACACAAAATTGCAGGCCTGTGGAGGAGGAGACCTTCCTCCCCAGGAGGTCCAGACTCAGAGCTTTTATCTACCAGGATGGGCTTTTGATAGTGCGACCAAGCCCTTTCAGCAGATTTCTGTACCACCAGCGAGTTGGGAGGAGGATGGAAGAATAAGAATTCAGCCCCTTTTGCAGGAACAAAATACTGTGTGTCTGCCCTTTTTGATGTAGGGGCACAGGAAGCTGAAGTGTGCTATACTTCTCTAGTTGGTTCTAGTCTGACCTTACTGATGGGCAGAGCCACCTTACTCAGTCCCACCAGTTACTAGATGTCCAGGAGCCGGTGTTGAGGTCTTAGACCTCCTGTGATAGGATCTATAGGTCACTGGCTAATCTCTGTAACAGCTCCTGGTACTGGCAATGGTCATCAGGCAAAGAAGGAGTGACTGCTTCATCTGGGGATGATGAAAAGCCACCTTTGAAACCACTGATACCTGCAGATCCAGTTCCACCTCCTCCTCCTTGTACACCGATGGAACCAGCTGGCGAGAGGGAGAGGAGCAGTACAACTCCTGAGAGGGGTCCAGATAACTACCATAAGGATCCTACAGACCCCAATAAGGCCAGAAAGAAGGATCTATTTGTTACAGGGAACCCAAGGGAATAGGTACCCATAGTCCCTGGTGGTTGGGTCAAACCCAGTGGAAGAGGAAGCATAACCTCTCAATAGTCCATTGGGGCTCAATTGACTCTATGAAGATACCAGTGCAGCCATCTCCTGAGATTCATCCAAGTCTGAGAATCCATCAGTAGTGGCAATGCTGTCAGTACTGGGGCACTCCTGCTGGATGTTTGGATGTGTGATGGCTCCTGGAACAATTATGTAGGCTCCTCCTCCGGAATAAGGAGGACTGGGCTGGAAAGAAGAGGAGACTGTGGATAAGGGAGGAATATATCCTATGATGTTATATAAGTCTCAATATCCCCTGGTGTCTGAGGGGTTCCTGCAGTTAAGTCTGATGGATCTAGTGCACCCATGGCGATTGGACAGTCTTTAGATGGACCAATGATAGGTCCAGACAGCACTCATAAATAGAGCTGGAGAGTATCTACCCTAATGCTTGTACCGAGGTGGACCGACAGAACTGGCAGATCTTCCTTTTTACGTATCTAGCCCTCGGATCTGGGAGTCTTCATTGGAACTGGTTCCTTAGGTTCCACTTGTGACGTCTCACCTAACCTGGACTTGCTCAGTGAGGATGCACGTTCCTTAAGATCAGTCCTCAATGGGGATCTGTCCTTGCGCCCATGAGTGCGCCCTCTACTCTCATTGGGAGCCCTGGAAGAAGAGTCCTTGGATTTAGATGTTGACGGCTATGCTCCAAGGCACACTCTTGGAGGAGCACTGCTAGGCAGTTGAGGTTGATGTACTGGGGGGTAGGGGACGGGTTGTCTCCCTGGCCAAGATGCCTTCTCCACCAGGTGCTTCCACAGGCAAAGCTCCCAGGCTTCTTGGGTTTTGGGTGGGAAGGAGCAACAGAAACGGCACTTTGCAGAGACATGTACTTCACCCATAATGTACAGGCAGTGCTGATGGTCATCACTGATAGACACGGATGAAGAGCAGGAGAGGCAATTTGTGAATGCCAGGACTCTGGGCATAGTCCCACAGCTGGGGAGAGGTTCCCCAAGTGGGAAGAAAAAATACTCTACACTAAACTATAAACTTTTTAATATTCACTACTAATCTAAGACTATTACTATTTACATATGTTTTCTATATATGTTACGCAATGAAGTGAAGGAGGACATGATTCGGACTCAGGTGTCAAGAAGGAACTGTGGAGTTGTCGACCGCACTGCCCTTATACCATTGGTCGGGAGCATGAGGAGAGCTACTTGACATGTGTGGGCCAACAAACACTACTTTGAAGAACTTCTGAACTCGAGGGTATAATGGGCATGCCGGCCCACATGTGGAACACATAGGGACCATAATTTAAAGAAGAAATGCCTCTTTTCCCTTTCAGAATCATTTGGGAGGTGGAAATACATCTTAGCACTGCTCCACATGAATAAGCATGTAGGCATGCAGTATGTGTATGTAAGGCAAGGGAGAGAAGTGAATGAAGGGACTTCCTTTACAAAAAGATATGTGACTTGAAAAGCAAAAAAACCAATGTTTTATTTGTAAGCCTTGTAAACTAGCATCCTATGATGTCACAAAATACATCAAGCTCCAACAAATATTACAGGGATTTGAGGGCCTTGAAGAAGGGAAACTGAAGTAGTGGATTAAGAGTAGAAATGATCTTCCACTTAGGTCATATACAAACTCAAAATTTTTAGATCCTATTTTCTCAGGAATAATTTATAATCAATCAAAGCAAGACACTTCACAGCTCATGTTGTGCAAGCAATATAATGCCTTCTCAAAGGATCACTGTGCAATGTGCCTGCCACAAAATGATCTCAGCATGGTGCACATATATGCCTAATTAAAGACATGGGTATGACATCACTCACAACTAACTCTGAGGGACCATTTTACAGTCAACAGTGGATGGAGTCTATGCTGTAATCTATGTTAGTAGTTTTTATGCTGATCCAGAGGAATTTTCAATTACCATATACACTACAAAGAAAGAAAGACAGGAGCTGATGGCAAAAGAATTGCTGTAAATGTGCTCCCTATGGATACATACCAAGAAAGCTTACGGACTTACCCCATACTAACATGAGTCTATAAAATTTATAGGCTTTGGCTCTTGGAGTCCCTATTCTGTTCAAACTGTATGCTCACAATTGGCTCCACAAGCAAAATACAATTCAGTTCAGTTCCTTTAATATCCTTTCTATCCAGTAAATCAACAAGTTTCTCTATTTTACCCCAAGGTCACAGACACAAATTAAACATTTCATAAGAGTGTATAAGGCACAATCCATTTGTTTTATATATACACTATTTAGAACATTGTATCTTGGCTTCACTAGAGTGGAGTCAGCCTTGCAGATAGCCTTGGCTTCAAATTTTATTTAGAGATGTCAAAGTGGAGGACACTCAGAAGCTAATATGCCAACCTATTGTTGGCTCCAGTCTATTCTGCCTTTTGCCTGTCTCATTTAAACATGTGGTATGAGGGAACCAGAAATGATAGATGTGATAAATAGTAACTGACAAGCAGTTTGAACCAGAGATTCAAATGACAAATAGAGGTAGGGTTGCCAACTTTCTAATCACACAAAACCAAACACCCTTGCCCCGCCTGCTGCCCAACCCCTTGTCCAAGGCCCCACCCCTACTCAGTCCATCCTCCCTCTCTCTGTTGCTAGCTCTCCCCAACTGTCACTCAATTGCTGATTTTCACCAGGCTGCGGCAGGAGCTTGGGGTGTGGGAAGGGGTGAGAACTATGCCTGGGGGTATGGGCTCCAAGATAGGGCCAGAAATGAGGGGTTCAGGGTGTGTAGGGGGGACTCTGGGCAGGGGACTGGGGTGCAGGGGGTTGAGGTGAGGCCAGGGATGAGGGGTTTGGGGAGGGGGCTCCAGGCTGGGAAGTTAAGCCAAGGGGTTCAGAATGTGGGAGGGGGCTCCAGACTGAGTTAGGGGCTTGGGATGCAGGGTGGGTGCGAGCTCCAGGAGGGAGTTTGAGTATGGGAGGGAGTGCAGGGCTGGGGCAGGGGTGTGGGCTCCGGCTGGGAGTGCAGGCTCTGGAGTTGGACTGGCGATGAAGGGCTTGGGGTGCTTGGAGGGGGTGTGAGCTCCAGGAAGGAGTTTGGGTGTGAAAGGGGGCTCTTGGCTGAGGCAGGGGATGAGGGTGCAGGAGGGGGTGAGGGCTCAGGCTGGGGTTGTGGGCTCTGGGGTGGGACCGGGTATGAGAGATTTGGGGTGCAGGAGGGGGCTCAGGCCTGGGACTCGGGTGCAGGAGGCGTGTGTGGGGTGCAGGATCCGGGCGGTGCTTACCTCAGGGGGTTCCCTGGAATCGGCAACATGTCCCTCTGGTTTCCAGGCGGAGGCGTGGCCAGGCAGCTCTGCATCGTGTGTGCTCACTGCCTTTGCTCTCAGGCACTACTCCCACAGCTCCCATTGGCTGCAGTTCCCAACCAATGAGAGTGGAGGAACCAGTGCTGAGCCCCCCCGGCCATCCCTCTGCTTAGAAGCCAAGAGATATGTCGCCACTTCTGGGGAACTACATGGAGCCAGGTAGGGAGCCTGACAGCCATGCCAACCGGACTTTTAACGGCCCAGTCAGCAGTATTGACCAGAGTCACCAGGGTCCCTTTTTGACCTGGCATTACTGTCGAAAACCGGACACCTGGCAACCCTAAATAGAGGTCAAGCAAAATCTCAGTATTATCTAACTGCAGTCTTTTGATGTCTATGAGGCTTTCTGAAACAAATCTATTAATTCACCAACACAGTAAATACATAACAAAAATTACATCTAAAATTGATATTATATATTAATTGTATTATAGTAGCACCCACAAGTTCCAGCCAATATCAAGGCCCTATTTATTGTAACTGCTATAAAAACAACCCTGATCCGGAACTGTTTGTTTATTAAGGAGGACTCACAGAGCTAAAAAAGCTGTGTTACATGACTGAGGAAAATATATCCTAGTATTCCTTAATGTTTCTCATCAGTAAAAGAAGAGGTTATCAGTCTGATTTTTTTAGTCAAAAATTATGCATCTGATATTCTTGCTCATCAGTTGGTGATAAATGAAGTATTCTGTCACATGTTACTGACTAGGATCCCTAAGCAAAAGAGTTGCTCTACTGGGAGTTTCAAAGTTAGCCAAATTGATTTTATTTTATATTTTTTTAAAAAAGAGAAAGAAATCTAAGACAAGATCAAACACGGAGAGGTGTCAGAGTCTTCAGAAAATGTATTTTTTGAAGGCTGGGGAGAAATAGTCTTTTAGAGTTTAGTATTTAATTATAACATTTTGGACTCATAAAATTGTTCATAAAATATTTGACTTGGAATCTTACACTTAATCTAACTATTAAAAAGATTACATCACTAGATCCCTGTTTTTTTCTTTTATAAGACTTTCATTAAAGATCAGAGACTAAGATCCTTTTATAAAGAACCAACAGATGCTTAGATGAAAATATAAATGAAAGCACATTTCAGAGGCTCTCTAATCATTTTTTTAAAAAATGAGATCAGTAAAAATAATTCTGTAACAATCATATTATCCTCAAAGCAACACAGCAAACCATTCAGTGTCATAAAATGTTAAACATCTTTGCTGTTATTAACAAAGAATAAGAAAAGGGTACTGGGAAAAGCATACATGATATAGTTCATCTGATACAATTCTTTTTAAAAGGGAAGTGAAACAGCAAGTAACATACTAAAATCCTTTTTTCCCAAAGCAATCTAAATTCATAGCCTGTAAGATTACAAGTGCAAAAACAGATGGGTTTGGACAAGGAATATATTTTCCTGGCTTTAGAAGCATAATATAAACTTACTGTATTTATATAAGGAAAATGTAGAGCATTTTCACCCAGAAGTACACTAGCCTGTAATTAGTGAGTAAGCATGGAATCCTGACCAGGCCCCTTGACTACTAGTTTACAGGACACCTTAGCTGCATAAACTCACCAGAAGAAACTTATTCCTGCTGTAATTCTAATACTTTAAACAGATTTATACCAGGCATTACTTTGGTCAATTTATTATATTTAGCTGTATTTTTTTTTACTCTTAAACACAAGATTTTGTAATAGGAAAAGAGCAAGCTGATAAAAGAGCTAACCCTGAATGAGCTAAAACTGAGCCTAGGTTTGAGGTTGACTATATTCTGTGATCATGAAAGAAGAAAATTAAGTCAATTGGGAAATTCACTTCTACACTCAATACCCTCTCCCAAGCCACCATTTTCCCTTACTCTCACCAAGCCCTGCAACCCCTTACTTTAACTTTGCTTTGTCAAGGGATTGAATCATAGGGCTGGAAGGGACTTCAAGAGGTCATCAAATCCAGTCCCTGAGCTGAGGCAGGATTAAATATAGCTGGACCATCTGTGACAGATGTCTGTCTAACTTGTTCTTAAAAACCTCCAGTGACAAGGATTCCACAGCCTCCCTATGTAAACTCTTCCATTGCTCAATAGTTAGATTCCACCCCCCACATCTCACTAAATCTCCCTTGCTGCATCTAAAATTTTGCAGCGCTGGTTGTTACAGCTGTATTAGTACAGCTGTATAGGGCCAGCGCTGCACAGTGGCCACACTTACAGCAACCAGCGCTGCAAGTGGTGTTAGATGTGGCCATACTGCAGTGCTGTTGGGCGGCTTCAAGGGGGGTTCGGGGAACGCGAGAGCAAACCGGGGAAGGAGACCAGCTTCGCCGCGGTTTGCTCTCGCGTTCCCCGAACCGCCCTGCAAACCGCAGGGAAGGAGACCTGCTTGCACGGAGGTTCGGGGAACGCGAGAGCAAACCGGGGAAGGAGACCAGCTTCGCCGCGGTTTGCTCTCGTGTTCCCTGAACAAGCAGGTCTCCTTCCCTGCGGTTTGCAGGGTGGTTCGGGGAACGCGAGAGCAAACCGCGGCGAAGCTGGTCTCCTTCCCCGGTTTGCTCTCGCGTTCCCCGAACAAGCAGGTCTCCTTCCCTGCGGTTTGCAGGATGGTTCGGGGAACGCGAGAGCAAACCGTGGCGAAGTTGGTCTCCTTCCCCAGTTTGCTCTTGCGTTCCCCGAACCTCCGTGCAAGCAGGTCTCCTTCCCTGCGGTTTGCAGGGTGGTTCGGGGAACGCGAGAGCAAACCGGGGAAGAAGACCAGCTTCGCCGCGGTTTGCTCTCGCGTTCCCCGAATCACCCTGCAAACCGCAGGGAAGGAGACCTGCTTGCTCGGGGTTCGGGGAACGCGAGAGCAAACCGGGGAAGGAGACCAGCTTGATTACCAGAGGCTTCCTCAGGTATGCTGGGATACCTGCTTATTCCACGGAGGTCAAGAAAAGCGCTGGTAAGTGTCTACACTTGATTACCAGCGCTGGATCACCAGCGCTGGATCCTCTACACTCGAGACAAAACGGGAGTACGGCCAGCGCTGCAAACAGGGAGTTGCAGCGCTGGTGATGCCCTGCAGATGTGTACACCTCCTAAGTTGCAGCGCTGTAACCCCCTCACCAGCGCTGCAACTTTGTGATGTAGACAAGCCCTAAGTGAGGGTATGTCTACATCTAAAATTTTGCAGCGCTGGTTGTTACAGCTGTATTAGTACAGCTGTATAGGGCCAGCGCTGCAGAGTGGCCACACTTACAGCAACCAGCGCTGCAAGTGGTGTTAGATGTGGCCATACTGCAGCGCTGTTGGGCGGCTTCAAGGGGGGTTCGGGGAACGCGAGAGCAAACCGGGGAAGGAGACCAGCTTCGCCGCGGTTTGGTCTCGCGTTCCCCGAACCCCCCTGCAAACCGCAGGGAAGGAGACCTGCTTGCACGGAGGTTCGGGGAACGCGAGAGCAAACCGGGGAAGGAGACCAGCTTTGCCGCGGTTTGCTCTTGCGTTCCCCGAACCACTCTGCAAACTGCAGGGAAGAAGACCTGCTTGTTCGGGGAACGCGAGAGCAAACCAGGGAAGGAGACCAGCTTTGCCGCGGTTTGCTCTCGCGTTCCCCGAACCACCCTGCAAACTGCAGGGAAGGAGACCTGCTTGCCCGGGGTTCGGGGAACGCGAGAGCAAACCGGGGAAGGAGACCAGCTTCGCCGGGGTTTGCTCTCGCGTTCCCCGAACCACTCTGCAAACCACAGGGAAAGAGACCTGCTTGTTCGGGGAACGCGAGAGCAAACCAGGGAAGACCAGCTTCTCTGCGGTTTGCTCTCGCGTTCCCCGAACAAGCAGGTCTCCTTCCCTGCGGTTTGCAGGGTGGTTCGGGGAACGCGAGAGCAAACCGCGGCGAAGCTGGTCTCCTTCCCCGGTTTGCTCTCGCGTTCCCCGAACAAGCAGGTCTCCTTCCCTGCGGTTTGCAGGATGGTTCGGGGAACGCGAGAGCAAACCGCGGCGAAGTTGGTCTCCTTCCCCAGTTTGCTCTCGCGTTCCCCGAACCTCCGTGCAAGCAGGTCTCCTTCCCTGCGGTTTGCAGGGTGGTTCGGGGAACGCGAGAGCAAACCGGGGAAGGAGACCAGCTTCGCCGCGGTTTGCTCTCGCGTTCCCCGAACCACCCTGCAAACCGCAGGGACGGAGACCTGCTTGCTCGGGGTTCGGGGAACGCGAGAGCAAACCGGGGAAGGAGACCAGCTTGATTACCAGAGGCTTCCTCAGGTATGCTGGGATACCTGCTTATTCCACGGAGGTCAAGAAAAGCGCTGGTAAGTGTCTACACTTGATTACCAGCGCTGGATCACCAGCGCTGGATCCTCTACACTCGAGACAAAACGGGAGTACGGCCAGCGCTGCAAACAGGGAGTTGCAGCGCTGGTGATGCCCTGCAGATGTGTACACCTCCTAAGTTGCAGCGCTGTAACCCCCTCACCAGCGCTGCAACTTTGTGATGTAGACAAGCCCTAAGTGAGGGTATGTCTACATCTAAAATTTTGCAGCGCTGGTTGTTACAGCTGTATTAGTACAGCTGTATAGGGCCAGCGCTGCAGAGTGGCCACACTTACAGCAACCAGCGCTGCAAGTGGTGTTAGATGTGGCCATACTGCAGCGCTGTTGGGCGGCTTCAAGGGGGGTTCGGGAAACGCGAGAGCAAACCGGGGAAGGAGACCAGCTTCGCCGCGGTTTGCTCTCGCGTTCCCCGAACCCCCCTGCAAACCGCAGGGAAGGAGACCTGCTTGCACGGAGGTTCGGGGAACGCGAGAGCAAACCGGGGAAGGAGACCAGCTTTGCCGCGGTTTGCTCTTGCGTTCCCCGAACCACTCTGCAAACTGCAGGGAAGAAGACCTGCTTGTTTGGGGAACGCGAGAGCAAACCAGGGAAGGAGACCAGCTTTGCCGCGGTTTGCTCTCGCGTTCCCCGAACCACCCTGCAAACCGCAGGGAAGGAGACCTGCTTGCCCGGGGTTCGGGGAACGCGAGAGCAAACCGGGGAAGGAGACCAGCTTTGCCGCGGTTTGCTCTCGCGTTCCCCGAACCACTCTGCAAACCACAGGGAAGGAGACCTGCTTGTTCGGGGAACGCGAGAGCAAACCAGGGAAGACCAGCTTCTCCGCGGTTTGCTCTCGCGTTCCCCGAACCCCCCTGCAAACCGCAGGGAAGGAGACCTGCTTGCACGGAGGTTCGGGGAACGTGAGAGCAAACCGGGCAAGGAGACCAGCTTTGCCGTGGTTTGCTCTTGCGTTCCCCGAACCACCCAGCAAACCGCAGGGAAGGAGACCTGCTTGCTCGGGGTTCGGGGAACGCGAGAGCAAACCGGGGAAGGAGACCAGCTTGATTACCAGAGGCTTCCTCAGGTATGCTGGGATACCTGCTTATTCCACGGAGGTCAAGAAAAGCGTTGGTAAGTGTCTACACTTGATTACCAGCGCTGGATCACCAGCGCTGGATCCTCTACACCCGAGACAAAACGGGAGTAGGGCCAGCGCTGCAAACAGGGAGTTGCAGCGCTGGTGATGCCCTGCAGATGTGTACACCTCCTAAGTTGCAGCGCTGTAACCCCCTCACCAGCGCTGCAACTTTGTGATGTAGACAAGCCCTGAATTACTTCTTTTTCTACCCTCAGTGGACATGGAGAACAACTGACAACCATAACAACCTTTTACATATTTGAAGACTTTTATCTCCCATCAGCCTTCTCTTGTCTAGATTAAACATGACCAATTCTTTCAACCTTTCCTCAGAGGTCAGAGTTTCAAATTCATATTTTTGTTGCGCTCCTCTAGAATCTCTCCAATTTGTTCACCTCTTTCTTAAAATGTGGTACCCAAAACTGGACACAGTACTTCAGATGAGGACTCATCACTGCTAAAAAGAGTGAAACAATTAACTAGCATCTCTTACATATAACATTCCTGTTAATACATCCTAAAATGACATTTGCCTTTTTTGAAACATCACCACTTTGTTGATTCATATTCAATTTACAATTCACTATAATCCCCAGATCCTTTTTCTGGAGTTCTGCTGCCAAGGCTGTCATTCTCCATTTCATACTTAATATGATGTTTCCTTCTTATGTATAGCACTTTGCAGTTGGTCTTTACTGAATTTAATCTTATTTATTTCAGACACATTACTCAATTTATTGAGATCATTTTGAAGCCTAATCCTGTCCTCCAAAGTGTTTGCAAACCCTCACCACTTGCTATCATACACAATTTTTCCCCTTTTAAAAAATGGGTACCATTCTTTGTATTTTTTTGGTGCCTAAGTACCATTAGTAATGCACAATTGCAATATAAATCACAATTGTAACATTAATTAAATGCTATTTTTGTATTTAATATAAAATATGCAGAAGCATTAGTTAAATATGAAGTCAAGTAACATATGAGCTATACTTCAATTGCAGCTTAGAAAGCCAGTGCAGTCTATATTAACACTGCTGCTGGTGGTAACAGCAGTGGGAAATGTTAACAAAAAATCCTGGGCAACGTCAGTGCAGTGATCCATTTGCAAGTGCATTTTCTAAAAGTCTTTAGATGTACATGCAGAGATACTGTGTATTAGCAGAATGCCCTCAGCCATGGTATTCACTCCCTCTACTGGTATGGCAGAGCCCAAAGGCTTGTCTAAATGGTCCATTTATCTGCACCATAGAAAAGAGTGAATTCTAGTGCATACTAGTGTGTTGCACACTAACTGTCTCAGCTGGATCCTTCTGGAGCACACGAAAAGTTCTCTAGTATGCATTAACTTAGTACTGTTTGAAACAGGACTACAACAGTATGCACGAAGAAACTTTCAGTGTGTGCCAGCAGGGTCCACACAGGCCGGTTAGTGCATAACATGCTAGTGCACACTAAAATTAACACCCCTCTGGTGCAGACTAATGCGCTATGCAGTTGCCCAAGTCTGCTTTCAGTTTCTAAATATGTGCACGGAAGACACTGGGCACATGAATAATATTAATACAAATTAACGGTCACCAAAAAAAGACCCAATCCCCAAAGCACCTATGACTTCTCTATCCCCACCACCTCTCTATTCAACTCTACTTGTACAAAAGCCCAGGACTGGCTTGAAAGTCAACAAATTCAAGGTCTGGTAAACTGATTGCTAAATATGCTTACAGAAAATGCCCTTCCTCCAATTCCTTTATAATGAACCCAGAAGTCTGTTAACTCAGGCACATCAGCTGATTTCAACTGCTGTGGTATTAAACAAGTTAAAATTCCAGACTTTTATCTGCAGTAGGATTAGAAAGGAATCTGATTTCTGCATACTATTTAGTACTGATGAGTATTAGGCAAGAGATTTAACTGCCGGCCGCCACAGTCAGCATGAAGTATTTGTTTGGGTTTTTTAAATTATTAAACTATAATTTCTGTGCATTTTAAAATATTTCATTTTTAAAATATATTTAATGCCCATAGAAAACTTGCTATGGCAATAGGCCCTGTCTAAATAAATAAATGTGCACAAAAGATTCTGAATGGGTACATGTTTTTATAAACTAAAAATCCTCCAAACACATATCCAACTGTGTAGCTAAATTACTGGTCAATTAAAATAGCTTCTTAACTTCTAAAATTGAGTGTTTTATTCCACAGAGGATTAAAACCTGATAATACTGTAATCAGTGGCTCAAGATTTCAAAGGCTAGCATGTGTTACGCACATATCTCCTCCTCCCCCGAAATTTTTAACATGTATACACATGTACCACATGAGATGGGAAAACCCCAGGCATCATTACCCGTCCCCAAGAAGTCATCCCAACTGCAGCCACAGGCCCGAACACCTCATCCATGGAGTTCACACCCACTCAGCTGCCACTGGGTTGGAGAGCAAGCCAACCCTGCACTCACCCACCCATGAGTTTATATCTTGCAGGGCTGAACCCAGCTTCCCGCTTCAGGTGTTGTGACCTGGTTTAGGCATTGTCCCGTACCCCCTCCCCCCTCACCTCCCCAGTGGCCCTGCTGCCAATCATGTACTCTGCACATAACAAGTGTATGGTTGTGGCAGCCGCTGGTTATGCATACACAACTGAAATTTCATCCTTTGCCATATATTATATCTTAGCTGATTCCACAGAATTGTACGAAAACCCTTTAAAATGTGGATTCTGTACCTGTTATAGAAAAAAAAAGAGTTTTATTTCTTCAGATGCTTTTTATGAGTGGGGTCACCAGCTCATCAGCTGGAATTTTATTACAACTGCATGACTCATTTTGAAGGGGTAGTAAGTTATCTTCCTTCCTATTGTGGAAGCCATGTTATAAAAATCTAAGATATAGCAAAATTTGAGTTTGTCAAATTTGGCAGTATCACTTTTAATTAAAAAATGTTAACATAGGAGCAGTGTCCCTGTCTCTCATGCAAGCATGCGGTAGGATGGGGAAGAGGGAAACAAGATAAGCAGCCTCTCCCACCCATCATGAAATCTACAGGAAGGCCAGGCAGACTTTGCACTCTAGGAAGCACAGAAACTGCTGTTCCTACTCCCCTCCTAGGAACAGACGGTGGGAACTCTGGGAGGCATATTGCCTTAGAGAGACAGAAAGTCTCAGTGCTCCATACGGGTGGTCTGGTCTCACAATATCCCTTACTATGGACTGTTCCTAACTGCGCAAATGAACCAATAGTTATTTATTTTACACAAAAAGCCAAACCAAGAAAGCTATTCTAATGGGTCCAGATCAACAAAAGCCCTTATCCATGGAAACTTACTAAATAGTGAGTAAAGACTCAGATGTTGTGGTTCAACAACTGAAGGAGAAGAAAATAGAAAAAATACAGACTAAATATTTTCTTCTAAAGGAGCAAGAGTGCTTGACATTCAAAATTAGTCAATAATTTTGTATACATCAGTGTATACAAAAACCAAACTGTGTATTCTGAAACAAATGTGGAATAACTCTTTTATCTTTAAGGATTAGCTTTACGAAAGCAGAATCAAATATATTACAATCCTAGGATACATTTGCAACATAGTGTATAGAGAATTAGTCTGGTCTCCAACAGTTTTTCTGTATACAAAATTATCTCTTCATAGTTATTTACAAAGAAAAAGGATTTGATTATTTGTTAGCAGTGTTGCCAACTTGTTATTTTATGCTGAGTCTCATGGTATTTGGTATTTTTCTTGAAGCCCTGGCTCCTGGAATCAGGTAATTGGGTGAAAATTTCAGCTTCCATGAAATAAATAAATAAAATTAAAAAAAAAAAAAAAAAAAAAAAAAAAAAAAAAAAAAAGAAGCTCTGCAACCAGGGGCAATAAAAAAATCCCCCCAAATTATTCATTTATTTCAATCTTGTGATTGTTCAGCATTTAGGGCTAGTAATATACTATGGTAGGACAGTACTTTTCATGAGAAAATGTATCCAGATTATGCTTCAACCTAAAATGCCTCTGCTATACATATGAAGTTAGTAAAATTTTCATAACTATGCCATGTAGGTTATTAAACAGAGTTAGATGATGCCTAAAGAACATTAATATTACAAAGTGAAGCATTCCAAGGAAAATACCTAAGTTAAGATTGAACATGCTAGCTTTAACTCTGCCCTTGGAGCTCATGCATTATTACAGTCTTTAGTTACAGAATCACATATTGTTTCCATAGGAGCCCTAATTTATTTAGTGTGGAGGATGGCTGGTGCGCCGTAAATGAGGCAATGTGTTTCACCAGTCTTTAAGGTTGTGATGAGGATTCCTTAAGGATAGCTCACTTTATGCTAACTGTTCCTGAAACCCACAACTGGATTGTTGTCAGTAGTGGGCTGGAGAGCATTGCACTTCATCTGATCCTTAGTTGGTGGAGCAGTATTGCAGGCTGCTCCAAGTTATTCCAGGACCCATTTCAGTCCCAATAGCTACAGGATATGGAGAAGCGGAAAAGTGACTTAGAGCCACTTCTTCACTCCCAGCTATACCAGTCATGAATTTTATGCGGCATAGTATGTGGTCCTGAGAGCCTATAACACAGTGAAAGAGGATTTGTGTATGCATAAAAATATTACATTGAAGGAACCTTGCCTCATTCAATATGCTGCTAAAAAGTCTTATTAGATATATGCTTTTAAAGATGGTATTGAATGATGCCACCAGACTCCATAGGATTGATCGCTCATGGGACAGAGTAAAGAATTACTCACTTTAGTATGGAATTGGAAGACTGAACCCATAATTTGTAGTCTGTAAAGTGCCTTTGAAAATGGCAATATATTAAACTCAATAAATAATAAATCATCATCACAAGTAACAGAAATGTATACATAATGCTGTCCTTACCAAAATGGCAGGGAACCAAAAGAGCATTTTCACCAACACATCAGGCAAAAAAGCAGAACTCACAATTTAGAGTAAAACTAAATCTATTACACATATAATTGTGTATAGTGTAGAAACACCCAATAGATTACTAAATTCTGTTTTAAAATGTGCTGAAAGTATCATGCTAGTACCCTGCTGGGAACCATTTACATTGATATTATTGATATTGATTTTTTTCATTTATTATAAAAACAAATTAAACAAATAGTGTAAAAAAGGAAAAGAGTAAGTCCTAGAATGTCTTAAGATGGAAGATTTGCTACATCAGTGTGGAATTCCTAGTTCTGGCAACTGAATTCTATTAATAATAAAATAAAAGGAATGAAGCCTTAGGACATGGAGTTGAACAGCAGAAGGATCACATATTAGGAAGAACAGGATAGTCTGCCCCAAAATTAGAGTATAAACATTTGATATCTTCCAGAAGTGGAAAGATTTGAAATTTAAGCTACATATTCAGCACATTACATAAATATAGGAGCAGAATGAGAAAATGATTTCTAACTATAGAGGGTCTTTAGTTCTGGCAGTTAAAAATATAGGAAAAAGAAAAAAACTGTGTTTAACCACTGAAAAGTTTTCACAACACACAATTTAAGTAGTCAAAGAATTTGTGAAGAAAAAACACTACCCTATAAAAGTTCTCAAATATAGGACAGCAAGATCAGTTGAGAAATGTTATATAAATCACAATGACTTATTTTTGTTAGTAGTTACAGTGAACTGTATAGCAGATATGGAGCATTAAATTGTTAAACCGAGATTAGGGACGAATCTTCATACCCAAATACAGTA
Organism: Gopherus evgoodei; assembly: GCF_007399415.2. Classification (NCBI taxonomy): domain Eukaryota; kingdom Metazoa; phylum Chordata; order Testudines; family Testudinidae; genus Gopherus; species Gopherus evgoodei. The sequence continues at coordinate 88,931,079 of NC_044328.1, forward strand.
ACAGCAGCAGCAAGTTCCTATAGCATCTTGTCATAAAAAGCCATTCCAAGATGGCTACAAAACTATTAAAAATGGTTTAATACATCATGCAGGGGTAATAATAATTTTAATAAATTAGAGAAAATAAGGATGTTTTGAGTTTAACCTTAAACAAGAAAATTATCATTTTTTAAATTTTAGACTAAAAAGAATACTCACATGAAAGGTGTCATAGACTATTTAACGTGGTGACGGAAGTCCTTTGTTTATCCAATAAATAGGTAGAGTTTTGTAGTGCAAGTTTCCTTCTACGCAGGCCCAGCATACCTAAACTCTGTCCCGAAGGAACTATCTCACAGAGTTAAGATGATAATTCTAACTCCATGCTCATTCGGTCTGTAGCTGTCTACTGAAACTGTCAGTATCACTAATTGAGTATCTTTCCAGGACCTGAAGAACAGCTCTGTGTAAGTTAGAAAACTTGTCTCTTTCACCAAAAGAAGTTGGTTCAATAAAAGATATTACCTCACCCACCTTCTCTCTCTAATTAGTGCCACTTGTGATATGGATAACTATCCACTAGGAACTAAACTAAATTCTTCAGCTTATTTTTATAGAAGGTTATTCAGTGGAGATTAGAAAAGAACAATTTTGGGGTTATTACCAATGTTGGGTGGATCTGAGCTGGTGACCTAAAAGTGAAAAGCTCTGTATCCTATTCCCCTGAGCCATCATGGTCCTAAGAAGAGGGCACAGTGAACAGACATTGGGTTCCATAAATAAGATGAACAGCTAAAAGAACAACAATTCACGTAAGATGCTAGGAAACATCAATAAACTGAATTAAGCTAGCAACCAAGAAAACAGAGCACAATTAACAATGGAAGAAAACAAATGAGGGTTGGATACTTGTAACCGAAGTTCTTTGACATGGATTCTGCATATTCATACTCTTTGGATGTGCCAACTGGTGTAGCTGAGACAATCAAACTTTCTCATAGCAGTTCCTGTTAGAATGCTCTCGCACCCCTGCTCCCCCTACTATCAACATTCAAGCGTGTTCTGACGCCATGGTGCCCACTGAGGTCCTTACACCACTAAAGTGGAAATACCAAGTAATACTGAAATTAGGACTCCACGGGAGCAAGATAGGCAGGCAGGGTGTAAGAAAATGCTGAGTCCATCTTGAAGAATTCTGCTTACAAGTAAGTAACCTTCATTTCTTCCAGTGTCATCTGCATATTCCCATTCTTGGGATAGTTTAGCAAGCAGTACAGAGACATAGAGGAAGGGAGGCAGAGTCCTCATTAAACAATGATTAGAGCACCACTCTGTCAAACTTGGCATCAGACCTGGCTGCCAGATCCAATGCATAATGTTTCGTAAAAGTGTGACTCAAATGACACATAGCCATTTTGCATATTTCAGTAAGAAGAATATGTTTAATACAAATACAGTCACTGTTCTAGGGCTCTAAGAGGAACAGAAGAAGATAGGTAAGCTCCTCTGTAACACTCTTCAATACATTGTCTAACCCATCTAGAAAGAGACTGTGCTGGAAGGATCAGACCTTTAGAGTTATCCACATACAAGATAAATAACTAAGGCAAGAACATGAAGTTTTAAATTCAGATAACATTAGAGTGCTCTCTTTGTATCTAAGGAATGTAACCTAGATTTTCCCTTTATTTTACCAGGTTTTGGAAAGAATACTGGTAAATTAATACTTTGATTTACATGAAACTTTGAAATAATTTCAGGAGGGAGTTTAGGGTACTAAGAACCACCTTGTCCTCATAAAAAGTAGTATAAGGGAAGTCCACCATCAAGGCATCTAGCTCACTAATTCTTCTAGTCGAAGGGCTTGCTATTATTAAAGCTATCTTTATTAAAGATGAAATAAGGAGCAGCTCACTAGAGATTCAAATGGGGGAGAGGTAAGTTGTGCTCAAACTAAATTTAAAGGGTCCTATACTGGTAGGTACAGATTCAATAAGCCCTTTAAAAGTTTTTCATTAACATATGCAAAAAAAACCAATTGATTTTCCATTAATGTGAGTATGAAATGCTGTTATGGCTGCTAAATGGAACTTTAAGGAAGAGAGAGACAATCCATTGCTTTTAAATGTAACAAATATTCTAAAATAAGTTACATAAAAGCTGAAACTGTGTCAACATTTTTATCACACACCCATAACACGACTCTTTTCCATTTAAGATTGTAACTTTTTCTATTAGATAGTTTCTAGCATTAATTAGTACTTGCTGCACTTCTATAGAGCACAATTTTTCTGAATCTGTCACTGGACTATTGTCCAGGTTGTCAGATGTAATGATTAAGAATCTGTGTAGAAGACCTTCCCTTCTTGCTGGGACAGTGAGACCATTGTTATTGGAAACATCTTATATTTGCTGTTGGATAAAAGGAGTGTCCCCTGTTGCCTCACCCATGCTGGAACAATTAGAATCACCCTAGCTAAATCCTGTCTTATTTTCTTTAGGACTTTTTAGGGTAGGGGGGAAATGCATGCATCAGACCCATTTCTTTATCAAGGAGAAACAAATATGTCAATTATTGACTTTCTGAATCCACTCTTGAGCAAAAGCAGGGGCATCTCATATTCGATAGGACAGTGAATAGATTTATGCCTGGAAATCCCCCAATGGTTGAAAATGTTCTGAATCACTGACTCCTTTAGAGACCACTCGTACATCTGTAAGGAATCCCTGCTCAGCTGATCTGCTATCTCATTGTGTTCTCCTGCTACACATAAGGCAATTGGGTAAATGTTGTATAGGATATAACAGTCCCAAAGTTTTATCAACTCATTGCATGATTAAGACTAACAAGCTCCTCTCTGTTTGTGCAAATACTACAGACATATTGTCTATGGCCACATGAATTACTGCATTCCGCACTTGTGGAAGAACACTGAGAGGCAGATAGTCCAGCCCTAAGTTTTAACATGTTTATGTGCAGCAGATGTTCTCTGAAGCTTCAAAGACATTGAAAGAAAAGGTTGTGGAGATGTGCTCTCCTATTCTTATCTTGGATGCATTTGTGGTAACTATTAATGTAGGGGGAACTGGGTTGAACAAAACTCCTTTGTCGACTTTGTGTGGCTTCAGCCACCACATTAGAGGCAGATGAATTTTTACCATATTGTCCATGCTAGGTGTGAAGCAGCTTAATAGACAACGTTGAACTGGCCTCATTCTGAGCCTGGCATATCGAGTCATATACATTGTGGATACCAGAAGGCCTAAAATATATATACATATATAAAAAAAATTACCTTCTGTGAGGATTGTTGTATGGTGGTGCTTAGTTTCAAAACCTCTTTTCCAGAAGGAAAGCCCTCTCTCCTTTCTGGAGTTGAGGATTGCCCCAAAGAAAGAAATCCTTTGGGATGAAGACAGAAGGGACTTTCTTTTGTTTATCAGAAGATCCCATGTTCCAAATAGAGAACAAATGATCTCTTCTTCTGATGGTGAAAACTCTGGACACAGTAGAGAGGGCAAAGGGTAAATGGTATATTGGAAATGGTCTGGACCAAGGGTAAAACAGATATTTACAATAAGAGGGTCTTACAGAAATACTGAAGTACACATCTCTGCAATAGAGAGCAGTGAACCAATCCAGAGTAGACTGGATTGGAGCTAGTTAGAGCCAGGGTTAGCATTCTGAAATGAAACTTCCTGAGGCATCTGTTTAAAGCTCTGATATCTAGAACTGGTCTGAGAATTCAATTGGGGGGATGGAAGAGGTGATTAGAAGGAACTCTTTGTTCTTCAATACCTCCTGCTTGCAATAGGGTTTGCTGAACTGTTCTGTTTTATACAATATGCAAAATTCTTTGGGCAAGGATAATTTCTTCCTGTACAATTTGAACAACTCCAAACACACTGATAGTGTTTAATAATTGTTTTCCCTCTGTGATTGTATAGTAAAGGACAATATAACCTAAATAACTGTATGAAGAGGCAATATGTTTTCCTAGTATCTATTCATCACACATATGCTGACTAGCAATTATGGCAAACTAAATTGTTATACATTCCATAACTATCTTCTTAGAAATTTCTCATTGTGTGGCTTCAAACAAACAAAAAATGTTCAAAAGATTAAAAGGCCCTGGAAGTGTCTCAGTAAACTCCATCTGGTAGATACATTTGTCATTTCTGAGACTAAGCAGACCCAAAGTCTCACCAAGCTGTGACAGTCTACAAAAACTCAAGCTGAGTGGGAAGGAATTAGCCTCACTGGCACACAAAGAACTTGTGGTAATGTACCATGTTCCTCCCCCGGCCCCCTCTTTCATGTTTGGGTTACTGTATTAACATGAATGCAGCTTTTGGGTAGCTGTGCTACAGTGTCATATTTCAGGATGTAATTTACCCTTACAATAATAAAGAAAAGGAAAATGCTTCAGTCATTTATTTTCCATGTGCATGTTGCAGTTATGGTGAAATCAGTTGCTGTAAAAGGACAAAAGAAAAAAAACATGGCAAGTTTTATGCTAAATCTTGAATGAAAAAGTTTGTTTCACATAGATCTTAGTAGTCTACACAGGGAAGTGGGGATAAAAATGTGAATTCTGGAAAAACTAGATCTATGTTCAGAAATAAAGGTTATGCTTGGACAGGTATACTGTCTCTCTAAGCATAATAAATCTACAGTAAAATCATGTCACCTGGAAAATGATTCAAAACATTTACAGTAGAATTAGAACTAAATAAATGGCAAATGTTTTCCAGTTCCCTTGAAAATAATACACTTCCTTGTTACTTACATAAGCATATCATTTATGTAGAGCTTCCAGCTGAGCCTTGTCAGCCTAAGGACCAAATGCATTCTGCTGCTTTTCATTTCCCAAAGTGAGGTTTTTAGTTTTCTGAATAACTTATTAGATGATTCTCTGCACACAGAAGAGAGCAGCACTTTGTCCCCAGGGAAAGAAGCTATTTCAGACTTCATTAAGGAGTCGTCTAACATGTTTCAACAATCCCTACTGTTGCTCTCTTTGTTTTAAAGATATCAGTCTGATTTTGTTTCATTCGCAACTGGAGACTAAATGACACCAAGCAGAATCTACTGTTAGGTTAGATTACCAGGTAAAATACATTTTACATTTTCAATTATTGCTTACAGCGTGATGTGGAATGGCTTAAACTACATATTAATAGTGTGGTGTTTAATACTTTGCAAATATGTTTAAAAGTTAACAAGATTAGTTCTTTATAGCAAATACTATGTATAAAAGCTTTTCTAAATTAAGAAGGTATGCAGTATTGGGTGATCTGGGCTTCTTTGTTCCATATGAATGCTTGGGATAGCTAATCATAATTAATTTCTATGCAAATTAATTTCAGTAACAGTATGTTAATGTTCAGAAATAATTTTAACCCTCATGCATTGTCAGAGAAAGTGATTAACTCAAAGAGATTTCTGAACTTACTGTGAATAGAGTCAGATAAAGAAAGCATATAATACTCTCTGCGGAATGTTTAGAAAGGATCATTTGTTTAGAAATTAACTATTTCCTATCACATAAGGCAAAACAACAGAAAGATTGAACACAGTAAGAAAGAAAAACAAAATAAGTGACAAACAATTTATTACACATGTAAGTGAACAGCAGAGAGGATGAAGAATCTTATACAAGCATGACCTAAACATTTCTGTAGAAAATATGTCCTATTAACCCAAGTAATAAAGTATACACTATATCAGGGAAAACTATTGTTTAGTGTATTAAGCAACAATTACAAGAATATAATAATTTCAACGTAAATCAATACTAGGTGCCCAAGTCACAGTGTTGGTGATATGCAATGATTTACAGTTATTTTAATTGTTCAAATCTAATTTTTTTTTATTTTCATTTGATTAAAATTTGACAACACTATGTTAAATATTACTTTATGTTTGCTAATTTAGGACTGTCAATAGTGGGTGCAAAGGGTAGTACCAGTTGATTCTGTGGCCATTTCTTATCTTACAGGTCAAGGACGCTAGCTGGAAAAAAAATGTAGCATTAAACTTTCAGCCAGCATTGAGAAATTAATGTTCTTGATGTTAAACTATAGCACTTGAGTTCACATGTATCAGTAGAAACTGATTATATAAACTAGTTTCACTTTATCTTATAGAAACTGTAGTTACAGAGTAGTTTTACTCTTTGATATCTGTAACTACTACTACATTCACACAACTGGAAGGATAATTCCGAAGTTAATATAAGGCAGTTGATAGATCTGAATTCTAAAAATACAAGCATAAAGTATGGGAAATGTATAATTAGTATTTCTGTAATTTAGGCAATCTTCTGGTTAAATGAATGAGTGGTAATTAGCTATCAAAACAATCACTGTTTATTTGCAGTGCAATTCTTGTGTAACTACAATGTAATTACAGTCACAATATTATTAAATATAACCTAAAGATTTAACTGTAAAGATGTCACTGAGTGCTTGAAAAAACATGCTCAAGGCTTCTCCTTACAATCAGTTCTTTCATCCAACCCTTTTGAAGTTTGGCCCATCTATAGTTCTGTAATGTGCAGATTTATGAACAGTCAAAAGAATGCAAGTCAATTACAAATCACAAAGAAGATTAGGCCACTTGCCCTCGATCACATCTGCAATGTTAGGTATCAGGAAATAAGCAAGCTTTGAAAAAGGCATCAGTTAGGATATTTCTTGAGTTTCTGTGTGTTGGCATGTTCAGTAATATTTCTTTCTTGTAAGAAAAAGGTACCAACATTCAGTGCCACAGTGCATACTGCATAATGAAGGGTGTAAATCTAGTAATTGAAGAAGGCATTTGAGTGTAATATAGCCTGGATCCTGTTCACAACTCTGCCACTAGTTCTGTATATGAGCTTGGGTGAGACATGTAACTGTACCTCAGTTTACCCATTTGTAAAATAGGAATAATGCATACCTACTTAATTAATGTTTGTTAAACTACTCATACATACTCAGATGAAAGTAGCTAAACAAAGATTATTATAAAGAGGTAAGTACAAATTTACAGTTCTAAAAATTATTTACTACTAACTTCCTGTACAAAAACCAAAATATGAAAATTCTGTTATGAGTGGCATGAAAAACATGGAAGCCACCATATGCTTTGTAGCAAGAAAAGGAAATCTTGGAAAACCTGCAGTATGAAAAATGACCTGACATATTAGCAGAAAAAAAATCTGGTAATTAAAAAACTGTTTTAAGATCAAGAGACTGAGGCAACATCTTACAACTATCGATGATGCACGAATATAAAGGCATTGTTTGAAAAGGGATGTGCTGACTTAATTTGACTAAATAACACCAACAGCTAATCTATTATTCATCTATCAAGGATGGTCAATCAGACTTAGTGACATCCTCTAACTCAGTATTATTTACAATTACACACATTATGTATACTCTCAATATAATGAACCAAAATCTAGTTTAAGACAAAGGACTATTAAAATAGCAGAAAATGTAGGTTTTTGTGTGTGCTTCATGTTATAAGAACTAGAGCATGAAAACATAATGCTCATGCATTTGTACTGTAAATATGTGATTATGGCTTCCAGTATATACAGAAGTTTTTGTATCATAAAAAGATCTAAATTTCTCATGCTCTGACATTGACTCAAGATGTCATGCAAGAAATCTCATCACTAATACTGTGCAAACACAAAAAAACCACAGCAATTTCCTATAAATATTTTTTGATTAAACAGATAACTAAAAAGACATCAACTATTTAACTTTACCTTTCCTAATACTAAATGTACTAGATGACTTCTACTTCAGCATTTTAAATGCATGCTGCTACTGAAACTGTAAATATTAAAAGGAACTTCATTTTTGCCACAGTTGTTGGGAGCCCAAAATATTGCCATTTTGAATCCTGTTTTAAATGAATTATTCCAGCTCCTAGGGTAGAGGTCCCCAGACTATGGGGCATATCTCCCCTAGGGGGAACACAGAGGAATGCAAGGGAGGGAGAGGGAGCACGGCGGGGCCCAGGACAGTCCCCACAGGGGCAAGGGAGGGAGCGCCCCCCAGCCCTGCTCTGGCTCTGGCTCCTGGTCCCAGACCCAGTCCTACTCCCAGCCTTGGCCCCAACCATGTCCCGGCCATGGCTTCCGCTCCTGGCTCTGATCCCAGACCTACTTCCTGCCTCGGCTCCTGGCTGTGGCTCTGTTCCCGGCCCCAGCTGTGACCCCAGCCTCGGCCCCCAGACTCCTGTCCGCACTCCCCTCCCCAAACAGCGGTCCCACTCCTCACCCTGTCTCGCAGTGGGGGTGTGTGCAGACAGGAGTAAGGGGGGGCACAATCGTGAAAAGTTTTAGGACCACTGTCCTAGGGTGATACAACACTTTTATCTTAAGGCCATGACTAATATTCGAAAGACTCTGGACACTTAACAGAATTTAACTAAAAGTTTCATTTACAAGAACAAAAGGTCAGTATGGCCAAGGAAAACTAGTGCCAGAACAAAATTCCTAACGTCTCCCCCAAATACAAATAAAGCCCTACCACACAACTATCATAATCTATTATTTGCCAAGCCCTAATGTGCTCAGTGCTTTACAAGGCACAAAGATAAATACAAACCCTGCCTGAAGAGCTTAAAAAAGAAAGGAAAGTAGTTACTTTAAGCCTCTCTTGGAAGGATGCCACAGATTTCGTCTAGTCCAGGGGTCTCAAACTCAAATGACCACGAGGTCCACACAAGGGCTAGTTCATTGGCCCGAGGGCCACATCACTGACACACACACCCCACTTCCCCCAGCCCTGCCCTCACTCCACCCCTTCCATGAGGTCCCACCTCTTCCCACCCCTTCCCTGCCCCCATTCCAATCCCTTTCCTGAAGTCCCCACCCCAACTCCGTCCCCTCCCTGCCCCCAGAGGGGACATGAGGGGTGTGGCAGGGGCTCAGGGCAGGGAGTTGAAATGCAGCAGGGGGTTAGGGTGCAGGCAGGGGGCTCAGGGTACAGAAGGGGTGTGGAATGCAGAAGGGGGCTCAGGGCAGGCGGTTGGGGTGTGGGATGCAGCATGGGGCTCAGGGCAGGGGATTGGGGGGCGGGGTGCAGGAGGGCTTCGGACTCTGGGGTGGCAGTGGCGCACACCAGGCTAGGGCAGGCTGCCGGCCCCGGCCCCACTCCGTTCCGGGAAGTACCTGGAACCATGTCCCTGCGGCCCCTGGGGGAGGGGGAACGCAGGACTCCATATGCTGCTTTTCACACCTTCAGGTACCTCCCTCAAAGCTCCCATTGGCCATGGTTCCCTGTTCCCGGCCAATGGGCGCTGTGGGGGGGGGCGGTGCCCGGAAGCCAGGGCAACACACGGATGGAGCCCTCTGCTCTTCCCCTGGCCTCCCCCCCAGCCGAAGGAGCGTAATGCCAGCCGCTTCAGGGAGCAGCACCAGGCTCGAGGGGGGCAATCCTGCGGCTATAGTTTGCCCACCCCTGGCCTGGAGATAGTTGGAGGGGCGGGCATGGGCCGCTTGTTTGAGACCCCTGGTCTAGTCTATAAAGGTGGCAAGGTGTATTCCAAATCACAAGTCCCCATCAGAGAAGGCCCCATTTTCTCATCTTTGCAGGATAATAATGTTAGCATCTACAACAGGGATGGGCAAACTATGGCCCGGGGGCCGCATCCTGTCCTCCAGACATTTTAATCCATCCATAGACCTCCTGCCGGGGAGCAAGGTCCAGGGCTTGCCCCGCTCTGGTGCTCCAAGGGGCTCCGCATGCTGTCCCTGCCCCCGCAGCTCCCATTGGCCACACCTGGCCGTGCCTCCGCATAAGAGCCAGAGGGGGGACATGCCACTGCTTCTGGGAGGTGCTTGAGGTAAGTGCCACATGGAGCCTGCACCCCTGACTCCCTCCTGCACCCCGACTCCCTCCCGCTCTCCGAACCCTTTGGTCCCAGCCTGAAGCACCCTCCTGCATCCCCAACCCCCCATCCCCATCCCAGAGCCCGCACCCACAGGCAGAGCCCTCACCCCTTCCTTCACCCCAACCCCCAATTTCATGAGCATTCATGGTCCGCTATACAATTTCCATACTCAGATGTGGCTCTCGGGCCAAAAAGTTTGCCCACTCCTGATCTACAAGGTTGTCACAACAAGTCAGAAGACAAAAGCTGGTGAAATACTCGTCATAAGTACCTCTTTTTGGAGTGCATTTCACACTTGAAAAACAACTGTGACATACTTGCTGCATTCCAGAAAATGCTGGAATCATGTCTAATGGGTTTTTTTAACCCTGTTTGTTGGCGAGAGTAAACATAATTTGATGACTGGTTCAGTGTAGGAACTCCATGATGTTTAGCCATTTTGAGATGTGTTTTTAGTAGCGTAGGGGACAACTCAATATGGAACAATCCTTTTGGATTATTGTCCTTGTGTACTTCACTAAAGATGATTTGGGACACAACAGAAAGAAGTGGATTTGCTAGGGTGTGAATAACACAGTCATTCCTGAGATGAAGAGGTCCTGCAGCCATAAGCAATAGTGGTGATCAGGGGCTGGAGAAAGTATTCCTTCAGTTACAGCCATCAATGAACTCTTGTCTGCTTCCTGGGCTGGAGGCACGATTTGTATCTAACAGAACTCTCTCTCTAACAATACAATGAACAACCACCATAAATTTAAACGTAGCCCAAAATGTACAGCTAGTTACTTATTAGACGAGCAGTGAACATGTATTTGAGCAGTATGGATCTGGAAATCTGTTCCATATTCAGGAAAGGATTTCCAGTTCCGTGCTGCCTGAGCACAGTGCTTATCTGTTTAAAAATAAAAATAGCTCTGTATTCAGGACTATATTTGAATTCAAGTGTACTGCTCAACTGTAGAGAGTCACAATTACAAGACTGGTTAGAGAGCTCTGTCACTACAGATTTTATCCAACAGATTAAATTGTCCATGCCAACCTGACATTTTGGGATATGAGAGCAGTCCAGAGTGGATAAAAATCAATGATTAAATAAAATAAAATAAAATAAATTGGATTTTTTAATTTAAATTGGATTTTTTTATAAAATGCTTTTTGAAGAAAAAACCTATCTAAAGATAGTTTAAATTAAGATATATCTTTGAGCTATAGTGTCTCATCACGGAATAGAGATTATAAATTCTAATCCTATAGTAGGAGACAATATATTTATGTAATGTTTAAGAAAAGTTTTGTAAATGAGTTCCAATAGTTCCTGGATTAGGGACCCAAACTTATGGGGTTCCAGGGGCTTCTGTATAGATTATTTAGGTTAATCTTTCTCTCCACCCAATGGGCCTCAGTGGTCAGTCTACAAGATACCATCAGAGATGCTTAGTTTTGCAGTTCTCAAACTGTAGACTTGTGGCTCCAGAGATAGCATGCCTTAATAGCAAAAATGTTTTTAAATAAATAAACAAATAAATAAATAATATATAGAGATGAGAAATAACAGACCTCAACACTATTGTTCCTCTGCAAATTTCTGTACACAAGTTAATCCTTTAACTCTCTCTAAAAGTTCAAAGTTTCAAAAAGTTCAGTGAATAGAAGATTGTTGGCGGCAGAATAGATCTGCACAAGAAGGAGAAGTCTAGAGATAAATGTGAGAGGGGAGAGGCAGGCAGTAGAAACAAAAGTGAAACTGTTTGAGCATTATATTTCAGAAGTCTTGAGGTCTTTCTGAGTGTAGCCTTCATTGATCTGAGATCTACCATACCATTCTCTCACTAGAAGGGAAAACCTATAATGGTAGCAGGCTGTAAAAGAGACCCAGTTTGGGAATAAGAGCCATTCAAGAAATATATGTTTGCTGATGATATTTTAAAGAAAGTCACTTAAGCACTTGGATTCAGAGACTGTTGAAATGATAATCTCACTTTTAGAAGCAGTCGCTTCTTCTGCTGGTGTAGAAAGAATATTTTCTTCCTTTGGACTAATTCATTCCAAATTAAGAAACTGTTTGGGACCTGAAAAAGCAGGAAAGTTTGTTTTCTTTTCCAGATTATGAACAAACAGAAAAATGAAGGTGAAGACGACTGACTGCAGAAGTCAATATTTTAAGTTTCTCATGTTGACCTGGCCGACATAGTCGATTTTTTTTTTAAAATATTTCATTTAACTATTTTAGTTAAAAACAATTTTAACAAAAGCAACCTTGATTTTAAAAAACTTGAACGATTAACTAAATTCAAAAATTCACATGCTCGTTTTGTTAAAATATTGTATGTTTGCTGTTGAAGAAAAAAATCTGGAATACATAACGCTGTTTTAGTTAAATAAAACAATTTAAATGTCTGTCTGGTGATGTTCTCCTCCTAATACAGCATGGCAAGAAAATCCTCCAAATATTAATGATTAACCTGTTGAATTGCAGATAATTCACCTCCTAATGATTTCACAAATATCTGCTTCAATTACCTTTGGTAAATAAATAACCAAACAATCATATAGCTGTAAAACTAATCTGACATATTTTCAAAATAAATAATTTTTAAAATGTATAGTGTGCACCTTCTAAAAATGAAATCTACATCTACCTGTGAGTTGTGAAGATTATGTATTAAGGTTATAACAACCAACAAGAATGTACTTTTATGAAGAAATCCATGATTAAATCGAGTCTTCCTGACTAGTGATTTAAATCATGATTTAAATCAATTCCACCCTGGAGCAGTCTAAGTATTTTCCGATAACTGTGCTTTAAACTTGCATTAAATGACATATTATAAAAAGCTGTATCTATATCTCACTTTTTCTTTTTTAGGACACTGCTTGTGAAGGGAAAAACATGCAGACTGCATCTTTGCTTTATTATTTCCTGCTTGTCTGTTGGTGTATTGATTTTGCTCAAAATCAAACAAATGAAATTCCTAGGAGGCAAAGAAGGAGAATGCGCTATAGAGGATCAAGAAAGGGTTCCTCAGCATACCACAGACCAAACAGACAACCACAGATTAAGACTTCAACTACTGTTGCTGTAGTACCAAGCATTCCCCTTATTAATATTGATGATGGCATTACAGAAGTATTTGATTCTCTTATAGGTTTGGGTGGACATGAATCCAGTTACAATGTCTTACCAGGTAAGAAGAGAACAATGATGTTTTGCATTATACCTCTATACTTGTAAACCCTCCTCACTGTAGACCACACTTTTCCTTTGCTTTAAAAGAAATTAATGCAACTGTAAATTTAAATTATACACACACATTATATATATCTATATATCTATATATATTCAGTCAATGGTAAAAAATTATGTGAATGAAGAGTTAAAGTTACTTGGTGGTATGTAGAGTTGAGCAAACTCAAATGTCTGCAAACCAGAAAATTCAATTAAAGTTGCCCATGCAAACTTAACTCTGCTCTCTTTCAGCAATGCCCCAATATGCCCCATTAAGACACACACCTTTACTTTGCCAACCCCACAGCTGCTGAAATGTACAAGTGCTTTACCTCCTTTTACAACCCATTCACACTCACCCATAGAATCCTAACTAACACTATCAAAGGATAAAATGGTTGCCCACACCATCTTCCCTCTACCTTCTTTAAGCAACGTCTCAATATGCACATACCCACACCAGCTCTTGGCACTACTAGATTCGGGAAGTTCCAGATCCTAGTATATACCCATACAATTACCCAACTCCCCCGAAAGAATACCACACGTATACAATTTTAAAGCCATTTCACTGCCTTTCACAACAACTTTACACTTACTCACAGGACACCATCTCACTTTACCTTAACCATCACAGTTAAACCTGACATTAAATCACACTCACTTTATCTGGAGTACATGAAGACAATAAAAGCTTAGACTGCTCTCATATTACAGCTTGCTACTGTCAATACCCTTCGAAATAAAACCCCTGTGCCTTGCTAATTACAGAATGCATACAATTCTGCATTGAAATGATGTATAGTGGATCCTGAAGATATACATGCAGCTCTTCCCTTTTCTAACACACACCAGAGGTTGCAAAAATAGATCTCATATAATAATCACAGCTGTCAGACACCACAAAGTAATCCACAAACATCCTCACCTCACAAACACACTTTTACCAAGCAGGCCCAACTACTGCCTCCAACATTTCGTGTAGGTACACCTAATACACTGACTGTACCTGGAGTGTATCCAAATAATTTCCAATGGTTATTAGTCAGCTCCAGAGGAACAGAGGGAAGGTGGGGTTTAATGGTGCACTGGAAGATCTGCAGGGTAAAGGATGGTTGGGGTTCAGTGGAAGAGCTGGGTGTCCAGAGGGGTTGGGATGCACTGGTAGGCCAGAAGGGACCATCATAATCATCTACTCTGACCTTTGGCTCATTGCAGGCTGCAGAACCTCCCCATCCACTCTGGAAATTGGTCCATAACCTTTGGCTGAGTTACTGAAGTCCTCAGTGAATCCACCATTTATTCTAATTCAAACCAGCAAGTGACCCATACTCACTTTCCCCAGGGTCTCTGCCAAGCTGACCTGGGGGAAAATTCCTTTCTGACCTTAAATATGGCAGTTAGATCCCGAGCAAATGGGCAAGACCCACCAGCCAGACCCCTGGGAAAGAATTCTCTGTAGTAACTCGGAGCCTTTCCCATCTAATGTCCCACTTTTGGCCATTGGAGATATTTGCTAATAGCAACCACCTGATCATACCATCCCTTCCATAAATTTATCAAACTCAGTCTTAAAACAAGTTAGATATTTTGCCCCCACCACTCCCTTCCCTTGGAAGGCTGTTCCAGAACTTCACCCATCTGAAGGTTAGAAACCTTCATCTAACTGGAAGTCTGAACTTGTTGATGGCCAGTTTATATCCCTTTGCTCTTGTGTCAACATTGGCTCTTAACTTAAATAACACTTCCTTTCTCTCCCTGGTGTTTATCCCTTTGATGAATTTGTACAGAGCAATCATATTTCCCCTCACCCTTCGTTTTGTTAGGCTAACCAAGTTCAGCTCCTTAAGTCTCCTCTAATAAGGCAGGTCCTCCATTCCTCTGATGATCCTGGTAGCTGTTCTTTGCACCTGTTGGGGTGCACTGGCAGCACAGGGAGTGTAAGGAGGTTGAGGTTCAGGATGGTTGGGGTTCATTGCAGGGCAGCTGGGGTGCACTGATAGAGCTGGGAAATGCAGGGGGATGGGGAAGCCAGTTTGATGTGCACTGGCAGAGCTGTGGTGTGTAGGGTGGTTGGTGTGCACTGGCACATGTGGTGCAGGGTGGTTGGGGAGCACCAGAAGAGATGGGTGCAGAGGGGTTGGAATGCACTGGCAGAGCTGGGGTGCAGCTGGAAGAACTGTGGGGGTCAGACAGGTTGGGGTGCACTGGAGAGCTGGTGCTGCAGGGTAGTTGCAGTGCAGGAAGGTTGAGGTGCATTGGCAATGCTGATGATGCAGAAGGGTTGGAGTGCACTGGCAGAGCTGGGGGTACCATGCCTCCCTCACACCTGAAGCCCCAGTCTCTCTCACTTCCCCTACCATTCATCCCCATTTATCCCCCACCCCATAAGCTCCCTCCCCTTGCTACAGCCCCAAACCCCTCTTTCCTATTCCTCCAATCACCTTCTCCATTAACACACCTCCCCTCCCAGGAAGAATTCACATATCTATTTCCCCCCTCGAAATACTTTGATTACATACCCCCCAAAATAAAATCGCCACATGTGGACTCGCAAATGGCTGAATCCAGCCATGCAGTCCAAAACTTCTTTAGTCTTAGGAGGAAGTTTGTCATTAACTTATCCTTAGATATGTTGATGGAATGGTGAGTTCAGAGCCCTCAAGAGGTCTGTTACTCATACAGTCATTAATACTTCTCAGTTTAACAGTACAAAACACCAAAAGGAAACTTTTTTGGGGGGGACCCTGAAACTTAGGAACCCATTGGTTAAATACCCCCAAATCTGGATCACTAACACCATATAATGTTCTCAGGAAGCACACCAAATTTCAAAGTAAGCCAATAAACAGTTCAGATTTTAGAGCACTTACAAGATTTAAGCTTTTTTGGTACCAGCACATGTGTAATATCAAAATGTACATTTTGTAATACCATTCTCAGTTTGGGTCCCTCAAAGATTTAGTGGTTGCCACACACTACCTTGGATAAAACTTGACAGATTGAGACCATTTTGACCTGCATCATAACAATGGTTTTATCTCTAACTCTGGGCAAAAAATAAACACCTAGAAATTTTTTTAAAACTTTTTTTCCCCTGAGCATATATCTTTGGAACCCTGACTCAAATGGCACCCTCCTGAGGCACAGCAGTTTCAGAGAAATCCAGTTAAATATGACAATCTTAGAGGACTTAGAAAGGTTGATCTTTGAATAGATGTCATGAGCCAACCTTAACTACAGTGGCATCTATATATATGCATATAAACCTTAATATTAGGCAATACTATCAACACCACCTCTAACAGACACACCTACTTAAATAAAAAAATAAAAGTTTTATCATCCTAATTACTGCAGTACTTTTTTTTAATATAATTTACTGTGTTCAGTTAATGAAACTTGTTAACGACAATCATTTCTGCATGTCTATGTCTTTAAGAGTAATATTTCCTGTAATTTTCCACACACTGGCTGCACTTTACCTAATACATTTTTTCCCTTAGCCTGACTAATGTTTTCATAACCTCAAAATAGCTTTTAAGGTCATGCAATAATGTTCATAGCTCCTTTTTTAATATATCTGGTAAGTCAATTAATGGCTCACTGGCGCTCTAATGGCAATAGTATTAGTGATACTCAAGACCACTTCAGATATTTTCCCAAATGTTAAAAACTGTAATACTTAAAATATTCCTTGAACTAAGTGTTTTGGTATACTCTGATTTGTTTTCTTAATAAAATAAATTAATATCTGTGAGATTATGGCTCTAAATCTCAGAAGAATATTAGAAATGAGACTCAATGTCAGATATGTTATCAGTGGAAAGACTGATCCTCACAAGAATACAAAACACACTCTTAAGAGACAAGATCACCAATCTCTGTCCATATTTATAATCTGGTGATATTTAAAAGAAGCTGAATATAATCACACAGGAAGAGACAAAATCTACTGATAGGGTATAAAAATAGTGCATGTTATTTCAGTGTCTACTTACTGACTCTTTAATCTAGTCATGCCTATCTAGAAATTCTCCATACTAAAAATCATTTTGTAATTTGGGGCAGAGGGACTTGCTGCCTTAGGGTCTAATAATGGAGTATTTCACTTATGTTTGTTAAAATCAGACCCAAATCATAATAATCTGATGGTTGTTTGGTGGACTATGTGGACTAAATTAGTGGTCTCTATCCAGCTCCTAGTCAAAGATTACAAAAATCACTACCACAGTTTGCATATCCAAAAAGCACTAGTTCACATTATGAAAATTTTCTGTGTGTTATAGGATGTGTTGCATACCCAGAGAACTTTTGAAACCATCTTGCGACTTAAATGGCAGAAAAAAATTTTATTCACATTTTCTAGAACAATTCATTTTTGGTTTGGAACTTCTTTCAGACTGAACTAACCATCTCAAAACAAGCTTGAAAACAGGAGGTTTTAATGGGAAGGCTGACAAAACTCTGACTGTAGTAATTTCAGTGGGTGCTAATATAATGCATTCATAATAGATACTATTTACATGAAACCTTTAATTTGAAAACATTCTTTAAATTAAATAGAAGAAAATACCACATAAATAGCATATACTCTATTTAAGCCATTCTGATCTTTCTGTCAGAGACCATCAGTCATGCTGAAATAATGTGCGGTTTTCTTCACCCCCAGTTCTGTCCATTTTTGTTTATCTAGACTTTTACCCAAAAGTTGAGGTAAAGCCACTGGTCTTATTTTAGTTGTAACCCAATACTGGATTTGCACCAAATTTCCAAAGATTGAAAGTCCTGTGCTTATCTGCCAAAGATTTCAACCACAAGGTATTATTCAGTCTAGTTTTTAAAGTTCAAAATTTTAGTTAAGATCAGATTTGGAAGTGTCTATTAAATAATAGACCTGCTATCATTAATTCTGCTTCAGAAGTAGAAAAAAATCTTACATTTCTGTTGCTCCAAAGCACTCCCAGATCTTACTCTCCTAAATGATTACTCTACTCACCTCACTCTTGCATAACTCCAATCAAAGACAATTTGTACTAAGCATGTGTATGAAAAGGAAAGGACACAAACAGAATATGAATAATAGTAATCAGCTATCTGCATTCCTTTGTGTAAGATCATGTACATAGGGATGAAATAAGTAAGTAAAATGTTTCCAGTTTCTTGTTTCTTGTTTCTGGGCTAGGTCCTGCCTGTAATGTAGATCAGTGTAATGAAAGGTACAGAGTTGCACTACTTAAGGGGGTGCAGCCTCTCCTACTCCTTGCATTGCTGGTCCTGTATGGTGTGTGGATAAGAGGGGCAGGGAGAGACATAGTTCAACTTCCTCTCTGCCCCCTATGGGATATTGTGAATCCCTGAGGAACTAAGGATGAGGTACAGGGACTGCAGTTCTGCCTGGTCCTTATACAGGTCAAGCAAGAGTGGAAAAGTTACTTGCGCCCATCTTATCACTAAGC
Source organism: Gopherus evgoodei (assembly GCF_007399415.2). Lineage (NCBI taxonomy): Eukaryota > Metazoa > Chordata > Testudines > Testudinidae > Gopherus > Gopherus evgoodei. Next base: position 88,949,647 of record NC_044328.1, read on the forward strand.
TCACGCAAATTGGCTAGGTGGAATTTTGTCCCTATATGTATAACCCCACCCTTTAAGAAATTCAAATTTAAATAGAAAGCAATATTAATAATTGAATATATACATCTGTAGAACGAAGCCAAATCCTGACTCATTTCTTAGTCTTCATTCAGACAAGACTTTCCTTGACCTCAGATATGGTCAACAACAAAAACAAACCAGAAATTTTGATGAAAAGCAGAGATATTTCCAGCTCAGATAAGATATATGCTAATTTGCAGCTACTGGCTTTTTATTTTTATTTTTTTTAGGGGCAAGTTCTTTGAGTTTCCTTTGGAGATGTGATAAATAAAAGGCTGGGGTAGCTCCCTTTTATGGACACCCAGCCAGCCAGTTAGCTACGAATCCCTCTTGGTAGTTGTTCTCTACTTGCTTTACCTGTAAAGGGTTAATAAGTCTCCCAGCATAAGTAAAATGAAGGGAGTGGGCACCTGACCAAAATGGCCAATGGGAAGGTTAGAACTTTTTAAAATTGTGAAAAAGCTTCTTCTTTGTCTGTCTTCCCCTGTTGTTCTCCCGGAGAGCAGAGACAGGGCTGCAACTATGCTGTAAAAAGCTTTGGGCCGGGTATGAAAAATCAGGTAACACTAGATATTGGCTCAGGATTTCTCTCTCTTGCACTATGCTGTGTGGACTTTGAGAGGAAGTTCTACTTTCATCTAAATCAGGTCTGAGAAACAAGTTCTGTGGATTAATGTGAAGGTCATTATAATAACTATGGCCTGTTCCTTCACAATCTTCTTTATCATCTTTGCTCTCAAGCAGTTGAGAGGGAAATGGCATCAAGAAGGATTTTTAACCCACTTCTAAAATAAGGGGACAACAGCCTCTGCTTTTGAATGTCTCTTCCTCATGTAGTACTTCTTTTGGCTTTCCATCTGGACTTATATGCAAACACGTTAATAAACAGGCTTCCAATCAGGCCTGTGGTGCACGGAAGACTAGGTGATATATAGACTGTATTCCCTGGGTTCTAAGCATGTCTTGTTGAGCTAGTCAATCCTGACTTTCCCACCTGATGTAGGGTTCCCGGGAGTAGATCAAGGCTACTTCTCTAAGCAGTGATGATTTTCTCCCTTCTTGGCAGTTATATACAAGTCATGATTCAGAAGAATCATCTGCTGGAAATGGAGAAGAGCAGTTGATAGTCCATAGCATGGGACAGGTTATATGCCTCTCTGGGCTACATCTGTTCCCAGTCATATTTTTTATTCATATTATGGAGGTGCATGGATCCCTACTCATGGACCATCGTGCTAGGCAGATAATAAGGTAAAGGTAAATTTCAGTGTTTCCGTCTGGAATATTGATCTCCCTATGGACTTGTTGAGACCTGAAATCTAGAATGGGCTGCATGCGATTGTTTCTCTTTGTACCACAAAGAATACCGTACCCTTTCCAGAATATCAGTCTCTCCATGGAACTGGTTCTGTAGTTCCAGTATGTAGGAGATGGACAACTGCACCCTTCATCTTCTTATGCTGTGAAGAGGCTTGTTGATAGTGTTGGTTTATTTTAATTTAATTTGGGATAACAAACTTGTCCCTGGGACAATGAGTTTCATTGAATATCCTTCCCTGATTAACTGAAGCACCCATTTTCTGATGTGCTTCACTCCCAGATAAAGGCCGATCCTGAAGCATGCCCTCATAGGAGGGGTAATTTGTCCAGACTTGGGAGACCCAAAAAACAAGAAAAGACGGTTACTCACCTTTGTAACTGTTGTTCTTCGAGATGTGTTGCTCACATCCATTCCAGTTAGGTGTGCGCGCCGCGCGTGCACGTTCGTCGGAAACTTTTTTACCCTAGCAACTCCAGTGGGCCGGCAGGTCGCCCCCTAGAGTGGCGCCGCCATGGCGCTCTATATATACCCCTGCCGGCCCGCCCGCTCCTCAGTTCCTTCTTGCCGGCTACTCCGACAGTGGGGAAGGAGGGCGGGTGTGGAATGGATGTGAGCAACACATCTCGAAGAACAACAGTTACAAAGGTGAGTAACCGTCTTTTCTTCTTCGAGTGATTGCTCACATCCATTCCAGTTAGGTGACTCCCAAGCCATACCTAGGCGGTGGGGTCGGAGTGAGAAGTCGCGGCCCGGAGCACCGCAGTTCCGAAGGCCGCATCCTCCCTCGACTGCTGGACCAGGGCGTAGTGGGAAGCAAAAGTGTGGACCGATGACCAGGTCGCTGCCCGACAGATTTCCTGGATGGGCACACGGGCTAGGAAAGCCAGCGATGACGCCTGCGCCCTGGTAGAATGCGCAGTCACACGGCCCGCAGGGACATGGGCCAAGTCATAACAAGTCCTGATACAGGACGTAACCCAAGAGGATATCCTCTGGGAGGAGATAGGAAGACCTTTCATACGATCTGCTACCGCCACGAAAAGCTGGGGGGATTTTCGGAAGGGCTTAGTCCTGTCTATGTAGAACGCGAGAGCCCTACGGACATCCAGCGAGTGGAGCTGCTGCTCCCTGCCTGAGGAGTGAGGTTTTGGGAAAAAAAACCGGAAGGAAAATCTCTTGGTTGACATGGAAGGCTGAGACCACCTTGGGCAGAAAAGCAGGGTGTGGTCTCAGCTGCACCTTGTCCTTGTGGAAGACCGTATATGGGGGGTCTACCACAAGAGCTCGGAGCTCCGACACCCGTCTAGCTGAGGTGACAGCCACTAGAAAGGCAGTTTTCCAAGAGAGGTAGAGCAGGGAGCAAGTAGCTAACGGCTCAAAGGGGGGCCCCATGAGTCGGGACAACACCAGGTTAAGATCCCAGGTGGGAGCAGGGGGACGGACGTTAGGGAATAAACGTTCCAGCCCTTTAAGGAATCTCGACACCGTCGGGTGAGAAAAAACGGAGCGACCGTCCGCACCCGGGTGAAAGGTGGAGATAGCAGCTAGGTGGACTCGCAACGACGATAAGGCCAGACCTTGCCCTTTGAGGGACAAAACGTAGTCTAATATTTCGGAAACCGAAACTTCCATAGGGCGGAGATTTCTCTCTACGCACCAACAGGAGAAGCGCTTCCATTTCGCTGAATACGTGGCTCTTGTGGACGGTTTCCTGCTGCTCAAGAGCACCTCTCTCACAGGCGTGGAGCATCGCAGCTCTGGGCCAGTCAGCCACGCAGGAGCCACGCCGCTAGGTGCAGCGACTGCAGGTCTGGGTGACACAGGGTCCCGTGGTCCTGGGTAATCAGGTCCGGATGAAGGGGCAGGGGAACTGGGTCGGCTATGGCCAAGTCCAGCAGCATGGTGTACCAGTGCTGCCTGGGCCACGCCGGGGCTACCATGATCACGAGCGCCTTGTCCCTGCGCACCTTCAGGAGGACCTTGTGGACTAGAGGGAACGGGGGAAATGCATAGTACAGGTGGGTCGACCACCGGATGAGGAAGGCGTCCCCTATCGACCCCGGTTCCCTGCCCTGAAAGGAGCAGAATGCTGGGCACTTTCTGTTCCCCCTGGACGCAAAGAGGTCCACCCGGGGATAACCCCACCTCCGGAAAATGGAGAGAGCGACATCCGGGCGAAGGGACCACTCGTGCGACAGGAAGGATCTGCTCAGTCGATCTGCCAGAGTGTTCCGTACTCCAGGGAGGAAGGAAGCCCTGAGGTGAACGGAGTGGGCTACGCAAAAGTCCCAGAGACGTATCGCCTCGTGGCACAGGGAGGAGGACCTGGTGCCGCCCTGCTTGTTGATATAGTACATCGTCGTCGTGTTGTCCGTAAACACGGCGACACAACGACCCTGAAGCTGATGACAAAACGCTTGACAAGCAAGGCGGACCGCTCTCAACTCCCGTATGTTGATGTGGAGCCCCACCTCCTCCTGGGACCACAGGCCCTGTGTCCGCAGGGTCCCCAGGTGGGCCCCCCAGCCCAGATCTGAGGCATCCGTTGTCAGGGATACCGATGGCTGAGAGGGGTGAAAGGGAAGACCCGCACATAACACGGACTGGTCCAACCACCAGCCGAGAGAGTCCAAGACCTTCTGGGGGATTGTGACTAACATGTCTAAAGGTTGCCTTTGCGGCCTGTAACGGCTGATAAGCCACAGCTGGAGAGGCCTCATGTGGAGCCGAGCGTAGCCGGTCACAAAAGTGCACGCTGCCATGTGGCCTAACAGGGTTAGACATGTCCTTACTGACGTCAACGGGGCTGACCGCAAACGCTGAACGATCGCCGCCATGGTCTGGAACCGTTGCAGAGGCAGCGAGGCCCTGCCCATCGTGGCGTCCAAGACCGCCCCGATAAATTCCACCTTTTGCGTGGGCCTCAGAGTGGATTTGTCTGTGTTTATCAGGAGGCCCAGACTTGCAAATACGGCGGTGATCAGGCGGACATGGCTGCTGACCTGCTGCTCCGACGTGCCCCGAATCAACCAGTCGTCCAGATAAGGGAACACGTGGACACGGTTGCGTCGAAGATGCGCCACGACAACTGCCATGCATTTTGTAAACACCCTTGGGGCCGTGGACAGGCCGAAAGGGAGGACTGCAAACTGATAATGAAGAGCCCCCACAACGAAGCGGAGAAAGCGTCTGTGGCGCGGCCAAATGGCAATATGAAAATACGCGTCCTGCATGTCGAGGGCGGCGTACCAGTCTCCCGGATCCAGGGATGGAATAATGGTCCCCAGGGATACCATGCGGAACTTCAACTTCACGAGGTATTTGTTGAGTTCTCGCAGGTCGAGGATAGGCCTGAGGCCCCCCTTGGCCTTGGGGATCAGAAAGTAGCGGGAATAAAACCCCTTGCCTTTCTCGTTTTCCGGAACCGCCTCTATGGCTCCTTTGCTGAGGAGCGTCTGCACCTCCTGTCGAAGGAATTGCTCGTGAGAGGGGTCCCTGAAGAGGGACGAGGAAGGAGGGCGGGAAGGAGGAAACGAAACAAACTGCAGGCGGTATCCCGTCTGCACCAGGTTTAAGACCCAGCGGTCCGATGTTATTTGGGACCACGCCGGGAGGAAAAACGAAAGGCGGTTTGAAAACGGGGGGAAAGGATCCATAGGGGAAACTGCTACAGCGCCCTCGGGCGCACCTTCAAAATGAAGGCTTAGGACCAGGCGGGGGTTTCGAGGAGCCTTGGTTCTGCCCCCCTTGGTTCCCAGACTGCCTGCGCCTGCCGTTCCTGCCGCGGCGCCTGTAAGGGTCCTGCCGCTGGCGGAACTGGGAAAACGGCCTACGGTACGGCTGCTGCTGTGGCCTAAAGGGTCTACGCTGCGTCACGGTGGTGTGCATCCCGAGGGACCGCGCAATGACCCGGTTGTCCTTCAGACTCTTGAGTCTGGGGTCTGTCTTTTCCGAAAACAGGCCCTGGCCTTTGAAAGGAAGGTCCTGTATCGTGTGCTGGAGCTCTGGCGGAAGGCCGGAAACCTGCAGCCAGGAGATGCGACGCATCGTAACTCCCGACGCGAGGGTACGGGCAGCCGAGTCCGCAGCGTCCAAGGATGCTTGTAAGGCCGTGCGCGCGACCTTTTTGCCCTCGTCCAGGATGGCCGTAAACTCCTGGCGAGCATCCTGTGGCAGCAGCTCTTTAAATTTGTCCACTGCCACCCAGGAGTTAAAAGCGTACCTGCTCAGCAGGGCCTGCTGATTAGAGACCCTGAGCTGCAGGGCCCCAGCCGAATATACCTTACGGCCAAGGAGGTCCATCCGCCTGGCCTCTCTGGATTTGGGGGCCGGAGCCTCCTGGCCGTGACGCTCCCTATCGTTCACCGACTGCACCACCAGTGAACCGGGAGTCGGGTGAACGTGCAAGTATTCATACCCCTTGGAAGGGGCCATGTACTTTCTCTCGACTCCTTTCGCTGTCGGAGGGATGGAGGCCGGGGACTGCCAGATAGTATTGGCATTGGCCTGAATGGTCCGTACAAAGGGCAGGGCGACCCTGGTGGGAGCATCCGAAGAGAGGATGGTAACAATCGGGTCCTCTATCTCCGAGACCTCCTCTGCCTGCAGACTCAGGTTTTGGGCCACCCGCCTGAGGAGGTCCTGGTGCGCCCTGAGATCCAGCGGGGGGGGACTGTTGGAGGAGGTACCCGCCACCGCCTCATCCGGGGAGGAGGATGAGGAGACCCCAGGCACGATAGTGTCCAACTGAGGGTCTTCCTCAGCCCTCACCTCTACCTCCGGAGCCACAGCGGAGTCCTGCTGTTTGGACCCTTCCTCCGCCTCCGGGGAGGGAGGGGGGCGAGACAAGGAGGCTTCAGGGGCCCTACGCTCCGCATTCGCCGGTGTGGGAGGGAGCTGCTGGGGGCCCTGGGCCTGATGGTATGCCCAGGGTGTCCAGAATCCCCACTGTGGTGGGCCTTGGTCTTCCAGCGGCGGATCCCCGAAGAGCGCCGCCTGCCGGTCGGTGCCGAGCGCATACGCACTGTCCGCCTGCGAAGATACGGACGGCTGTCTCGAGGGCCACGGCGGGGCCGACCCCGGATGGTACGGGCCGGCGCGGGTCGGCACGGAGGATCGTCTCGGTGCCGGGGACCGGTGCCGGGAGTCGTATCGGTGCCGGGATCGGGACCGGGACCGGGATCTGTCACGGTGCCGGGATCCTGATCGGTACCGGGTGTCGCTTCGGTAGCGGGACCTGCCACCGGCTCGGTGCCGGGAGGTCGACCGGGACCTACCACCGGCTCGGCGCCGGGAGGTCGACCGAGACCGGGACCGGGACCTGCCACCATCTCGGTGCCGGGAGGTCGACCGGGACCTACCACCGGCTCGGCGCCGGGAGGTCGACCGAGACCGGGACCTGCCACCAGCTCGGTGCCGGGAGGTCGACCGGTGCGGCGAGTAGCGATGGGACCTGCTCCTGGAGTCGCGGTGCCGGTGACGCCGACTGGAGCTTGACCGCGACCGTCCGGAGGTCGACCGTTGCCGCGAGTGCGACCGGTGCCGCTGAGGGGAGCGGTGCCGGGACTGCGAGCGGCGTCGGGATCTGGAGCGCCCAAGACGTCGGGACCTAGATGGCGAAGGACTGTCTCTGGGCGGCGCCGACATCATGGGCTTGCCCCTGGACACGACCCGCACCGGAGGTACCGGGGGGTGGCAGCCGAGTGGGCTCCGTCAGGGCAATAAGGTCCCGAGCCGAGGCGAAGGTCTCCGGTGTTGACGGGACCACTATCTCAACCCCAGATCTCATGGGGGAGCTCGGCGGCACCGGACTCAACGGACCCGCCAGGCCCGGAGTCAACGGTGCTGACGGTGCCGGCGGTGCCGCGGCCGATGTCGAGGCCGGGCGCTCAAGCCGGGTCTGCCTGGCCGGAGTAGCAGACTTCGACGGCCTAGGCTGTGATTCCGGTGCCGGAGAAGGTCGGTGCCGAGGAGTCTTCTCGGTGCCGGAGCGATCCGGTGCCGGTGCCGAGACCACGGTCCGCGAAGTCGACGGGTCAAGTGCCGCCTCCATTAGGAGAGTTCGGAGCCTCTGATCTCTCTCCTTTTTTGTCCTCGGCTTGAAAGCCTTACAGATGCGGCACTTGTCAGACCTGTGCGATTCCCCGAGGCACTTCAGGCACGCTTCGTGGGGATCGCTGGTGGGCATGGGCTTCTTGCAGGCCGCACACTGCTTGAAGCCCGGCGAAACAGGCATGAGCCTGGCGCCGGGTGCCGGGAAGGGCTAAGCCCCCGGCCAAGAACTATTTAACAACTATTGACTAAACTATTTACTTAACAACACTAATTAACACTATATAGAACTAGAGATAAGCGATTGAAAACTAGGAGAGCTAGGGACGTGGAGGACAGCTAAGCCGCGCTCCACAGTTCCAACGACCGACACGGCGGTAAGAAGGAACTGAGGAGCGGGCGGGCCGGCAGGGGTATATATAGAGCGCCATGGCGGCGCCACTCTAGGGGGCGACCTGCCGGCCCACTGGAGTTGCTAGGGTAAAAAAGTTTCCGACGAACGTGCACGCGCGGCGCGCACACCTAACTGGAATGGATGTGAGCAATCACTCGAAGAAGAACAGCTTTAGGCTGGATGAAGAATTTTAGTGTGGGGGGGGCACCTGCTCACAGCTGAACATAAATTTCTACAATAAAAGACTGCAGCCAATGCTCTGAGGGTTGAGGCTGCTGTATCCAAGTTCAGTCTGAGTGATTATCTTATTCTGCTTTTTATCAGTTTGGCAGAAATACTACCTCAACTGGTATGCCCTTTAACTAGGAGGCCATAGAAGGCTTAATCTTAGTCAGAAAAATGAAGACCTTATAGCCCTTAGATACAAGATAGGACTTTAAGGGAATTCCCACTCCACCTTCTTCACATACTCATAAACCAAATGAGGAAGAATTAAACAGCAGTCAGGCAATTTTGCAAGGTTAGGGTCTTTGAGTTTATGTATTTTTACTGTTGTATTTTCTAAAAGTATAAGCACCTATGAAGTTAAACACCCATTTATATGTAATTCTTCAAAGTCTGGTGAACTGTCTGAAGTATCTCAAAATCTCAGCTTTAAAGACTTCTCTTTCTGTTTAGAGGATCTTAAAACCTATTATAAAAGGTTTTAAGACTTTTTGCTTTCTCTTTTATTGCTGATTGTGAGCAGTATCCTTCACCAGTCCCCTGGGCCAAACTCCTGAGAGAAAGGCAGGAAGGGGTCTGTGAAGGGGAGACTACATTACAGGGAGACTGAAAGGAAGGAAGGATTCTGTAGGCATGACTTCTGTGTGCTTCCATAAAAGAAAGGGTAGCCACTTTATGACTCCTGTGGGACTAGGGAGGCTGGATGGGAAGTGGAAATAGGTCCATCTCTCAGGGAGGAGGAAGTTAATCACTTCAACCTAAACTACTCCGCTGCTTGGTCTGGATTGTGTGGGGACTGACCACAGAAAATAAAGTAGTGAGCCAGAGCCACTGGAGACAAACGGCTCATTGGAATCAGAAAGTTTTCACTTTTCATGGCAGAGGAAGCTGTGCAGATAAAACAACGTGTGGGAAGAGGGGATAACTTTGCAGCTTTCTCAAACATCTTAGCACAGACTTTGCCTACCTGCAGGCTAGGAGTATGAATTTCTTCCTGCTGGTTGCTAAGGGGGTGCCTTTCCCCAAGACTGAGGAGTCTCCAGTCAAACTTTCCTGTTTGCTTTGCAAACTGTGGGAATAGGGGTCCCATGTTTGGTTAGAAAAAAACTTCCATGACACTGATTCTGGCTTGTCTCAACAAAAGGAGCTTTTGTGAGCTCTGCTCAACATCCTGGGGTGGATCTTGCCCACACTTTGGCCTGCTGTCTCTGTCTGACATTTCTGAGAAGAAGTGTACTGTCTTTCAAACCCTCAGAAACCTAAAGTATTTTTTCTCATTTTAACTGTTTTGAGGAAAAAGATACATTTAATTAAAAATCTTAAAAATCGTGTGAAAATTCTGCTGCAAAGGATGGCCTTCAGTGTGCTACATGTGCTGTTCGGAGGCTAGGGTGGCCACTGCCACATACCTAGAATACCTGACCTTCCAGTATTTCTGGGAATAGTGTGGGCACACCTTGACCAATGTGACGTTGCACAATGCATACGAGGCACATTGCACTGAGGACACGATTTTGAAGAGTCTGTCACTCCACACCCACTGGCATGACCTCAGCTGGTCACACCAGCGGGTCTGGAGCAGCATGCTCTTGAAAATGCTGTTTCCCATCTGTGATACCAGATAAAACTATAGCCAGTTCTGTCTCAGTACTGGCTGGGGACAAAACCATAGAAAAAATGTCTGTCTGGCTTAAAACCTGATGAACTGTCTATCTACTGGAGGCAGAGAATTCTGGAAAATTCTTCCTGAGGGGTGACCTGAAGCTCTGGTTCAGAGCAAAGTTCTGATTAGCCTTCTGTTGCCACAGACAGGGAAAATCTCTCCAGGAAGACATTCAGACATGGAAGGGATTAAGAATAGAAATTATAACCAGTTCCCATCAGATTTCCAAATCATAAAAGCCACCATCAGAATTGATACTAATTGTCCCCTCTGCAGGCAGAGCAGGGAGGCCAAAGATTTAAAAGGACATGTATAATTAACTATACCATCCCATCTCCCACCTTAATGGCCCTACTAGATCAGGACTGAGGCACAGTGGCAGGGCAATGTGAGAGTAGCTGATATAGATTCTGCTCATGTTTAAACCATTTTTTAGAAAAACGATTTTTATTTACAACTGTCAATCCGGCATGTTTTAATAAACACTAAACTCACTTAAGGCTAAATCCTGATTCTGCTGTTGTCATTCTGCTTTTCACTTCAATGGGCAAAGATCTGGCCCTGTTCTGTTCAGGTTCTTATACCATGCTCATCACTTTAGAATCTGAATGCTTTCCACTCATGCATTAAGCAACATGACTACACATCTGTTACATGTTGTTTGTTCTCTCATCCTTTCTCCACAGGGAGATAGATGCATGTGCAGTGGAGCCTCACGGTTTGGAAGTGATGAGGTTTGTGAATGTCATTGCTTCCTAGAGAATATGGTGAAGGATGCTTTAGAAATATATACTCAAAAGAAATATTTTATGTTCTCTTCAGTTCATTATCAACTATTGAGGACTCAGATATCCAGAGTGAAATTGTAAGCTAAAACATTCTACCTACATATTTGAAATATCTCCATTATATAAAAATGTCTGGTGTAATTTTTACAGAAAAGAACAATACACACATTTAAGAATTCTTCCTCCATACTGTACTCAAGCACCAAACTAAGACTCTCCTACATAAATACATTCTGTACAGAAATCATTCATTCACTTCCAGGTTAAGAGCAATAAAAGCATTTAACACTTGAAACATTAATTGGCTGAAAAGCATCTACTGAAGATCTAGTAAACTGAAATATTTGCCTTCAGCATTAGTCATATTCTCTGGCTTCCCCAACCAATTTACTATTAACATCAAGTATATCAAAGATCTAAACAATGAAACTGTATAATGTGTATTTCAGTTTAAGCTATCAAAGAATTATTATTTAATTCAACTCTTGCCTTTGACATAATTCTTTTTCTCTTATTAGGAAAGAAAGGGCACTGTACAGCTAACGGGATGATTATGTACGATAAAGCTGTGTGGGCCCCCAAACCTTGCATTACTTGTCTTTGTTCAAAAGGAAAAGTGATTTGTGATGAAACTACGTGCCTTTCTCTGACATGTCACAAAACCATGATACCTGAAGGAGAGTGCTGCCCAGTTTGCTCTGATATTGGTACAGTACACCATACTATCTTGTTATCCATCATTTAATTTTCTATTTGTTATTTTTACTATTTTAAAACTACCTCAAACAAAACATTAAATAAAGGCAAAGGGTAAGTAATATAACCTATAAAAAAGTAATGATTTACGCAATTTTATTATACATATTTAACTATTTTTCTAAAATATATATTATCGAAATTATTTGAGAGAAATTCTATGGCCTGTGTTAACAGGAGGTCAGAACAGATGAACAAAATGATCCCTTCTGGTCTTGGAATCTTTGAAACAAACAATTTTTTAAAATACAGAAAGTAGAAAAGTTCAAAATTATGTAACAGCAGCAGCTGTACAGATCAACAGAATCAACAAAAATTATTCCATAATACAATTCAAAACGTATGTAAAACTCTGTGTTGCTCCCAAATGGAAATACGCTTTGTCTGCAATGGGAAAAGGATCAGGGCCCCGCATTTTCTATTGATTTTTTCCCTTTTCTGTTTTCTCCCCCCACCACTATCATCCTTATGCTTTTTCAGCTAATGAAATAAAAGCATAAACTTTACTACCTTATAGTACATACCAAAAAAAAAAAAGTTCCATTTATAAAGTGTTAATAAATGATTTCTATATGATATAAAAACACATTAGACACATGAGTAATATGTGTTATAGATCATTATAAGCACATCAGAAGAAAGCAATGAAAGGTGGTAGTTACAAGCAGTTTATTAACCTGTTGGACACTAACATCCATGACAACTGATCAACCATTTATTAAAACCTCCGTTAATCATTTATTAACCCTGAATATATTACCTATAAAATTAACCCTAATAGAAAGTGTGACCAAATGTCCCAGTTATCCATCAAGCCACACTGCAAAAAACCCACTAAACTTTTCACTATAGAAAAGCATCTTTTCTATTGTTACAATGCTGCATTGTTTCCAGTGAAGCCAACGACAACTGAAGGTCCCCACCTCACAGGATCAGACCCTAGCATCTCTTTTGCACTTAAACTTGATAGTGGAGAGTCTAGTTGTGCATTCAGGAAATAAGTACCAATATGCTGATCAGACTTTAAAGTAACAAAGTGATAAAGATGTTCTAAAGATGTTCCAGTTTATGTGTTTTAGTAAAACAAGTTTCCAAGATTCTGTAAATATTTTCTCTTAAATAGGGTATACAGTTTGTAAAACTATTGTTTTTGAGTAACACTAATTTCAAATTATCACTAGAATTTCTATTTTAAAATAAAGAATCAGAAAAAGTTATGAATGTAGCTGAGTCCGCCCTCCTTTTGGCAGATGGAACTCATAAACAAATAGAATGAGTGGTGAGCATATAAAAAGTGTACTGGCTCATGTTGACCAAGTGAGAGGAAGCAGTTAACATGGCAGAATATCAGTTAGAACATCCTCCAACCTTGTGGTTTCAGGTGATGAAAAGAAAGGAGGGAAACTGTATTGGTGACATTTGCACAGATAAAAGCATTATTTATCCCACAAGAATGCACACTATTTAACTTTTGTATTTATGGTGACAGTAGTAGTGATATTTTTTCTTTCTATATCTCTGCTGGGTTGAGCATGGGTGGAAAGTTGATTGTATAACTAGTAGCAAGTTTGATGTAAAGAGCAACAATTATACTTGATTTATTCAAATTGGCATGGTTTGCATGTACACATGCATATGTACATGTACGAATTGCATGTGTACATCCAATCTTTCCACTATGGCGCTGAATTCACAGGGATCTGTGAGAACAGCTGAATCAACATACTGGTATCGCTCCAGCCAACCTCCCCTCTCCAGACAGCTTTAACCAGAGCTGTACCAGCTAGCTGCTGCTCCTTCAGTGAGGGAAAAGGGTTCTGGGAACCTAGTGCTTACTGCAAACCCCTGTCCCATCCCCAGGCACACTTTTTTTCTGTCTGGGACCTTGTGCCAGGCACATAACATTAAGAAATTCAACAGTTCAAAAATGTACTACCAAATCAAGCCTATATTCAAATTCTTTTGGGACTTCTTTGATGCATTCCTATTTATCATATTAACACCTTTACGAAAAAGAATACAGATAACTATTCTATGTTGTAGCTGCTGTAAAGGCTTAGCCATTGATTGTCATACTCACTTAAAATCTGGATTCTCCACTAACTAGCTGTGTTCAGTAAAATTAATCAGATGCTGGATTTGCATAATGATTGTAATATTATTATTCCCCCATAAAGGTATTATACTCTGACATTTGAATCATTTTTACAGTAAGGATTTATCAAGAACCACAAAACAAACATTCAACATTTTAGTGTAACAAATTTATAATATATTATAATTAAGATTATAAATAAGAAATACATTTTTCATTCCTTAAAATCACATTCTCAGTGTGAATTTATTTCTTCTATAGTTAGAATGTTTACAATGTTTGGGGGGGCATAATAGTTACTAACTTCATTCTCATTTCCTCTTATACTGCCATTTTATTTTTTTCCCTCACTTTCACTACCATGGACACTCTTATTTTCAGTACAAAATATATCACTGGATGACACACCTGAAATTTCTGGTGCTTCTCCAGAGCCCAATGACCCTAGTGACCCAATGCTACTGCAACCACTGCATACCCAGGCTGAAATGGATGAGTTACTCAGACGAGAGAAGGAAGAACTTGAAGGGAGAGAAAAGGAAATTCACAAAAAGGATGAAGAGCACAGGAAGAGAAAAGAAAAGAAAAGTCAGGAGGAGAAAAAAATACGTGACTATGAAGCCCATCAGAAAGTAGAGGAGGAAATAAGCAGGAGAGAGGAAGAAAAAAGAAGAGCATATGAAGAGGAAGAGCTACAAATTGAAAAGGAAGAAGAAGAAAAAAGCAAGGAAAACAAACGTCCAGAGCAAGAAAGAAAACAACAACAAAGTGAAGTGGAAGAAGAGGAAGAGGATGAACATATTTTACGAGGTGATGTTTTCAGAATGCCCCCTCGATTCCCAATTCCTGTTCCTCCTGCAGAAATTCCTCCTTTGCCAATGGGATGTTCGATTTCTGACACCACAATAAGCTGCATTAATGCCAAACTTACACAAATACCACCAATTACTGATCCAGAGCTAACAAGCTTAGAGCTTGAAGGTAAGAAAATAAGTTTGCTTTATATTATTTTCTTCACCAATTAAAATTTAGCCCTCCCCAAAACCCATAATTTTAATGTTAGCATATTATAATGTAAAATGCTTTATGCTACTAGTTTCTTATCACAAAAAGAGATTTAAAGGCATTTTACAACTAAGCCTGAGAAGTTAGGCAACACTGTAAGCCTGAGAAACAAGCAACAACCTAGAAATTAAAGGTTTTATATTCCACTATGAGTGCCCTCAGAAGTTCAGGCCCATGTACTGTACATTAATTTATGATTTCTCTTATTACATTAGCTCTCGAACACTAACACTTTTTTTGTGCTCCTGAAGATGGTTTTGTAATTGTAGTAATTTTAGATCTATGGTAATCTAATAAAAGATGTCGCTACAATCTAACTTGCTTTTCAAAATTTAGATGCTACTAGTGTTGAGACACAGAGACATACAGTTGACTTTATTTCCATGAATACATTTGTATTGTACAATACCTAGTTACCTGACTCAGACTGTATAAGATGCAACACATTACTAATATTTATTTATTTAATTAATTTATTTATTTAACTATCTGTCCTAGGGAATACCATCACTTCCATTCCAGATGAAGCATTCAATGGGATCCCTAATTTGGAAAGGCTTGATCTAAGTAAAAATAATATCACTTCTCCAGGCATAGGTCCACAAGCGTTCAAAGTAAGCATGCATAGTCTTTCTAACATCGCTGTCACTGATTTGTGCTTGAAGTAGATCTCACAGAATACTATAGGGCAAATCATCAGCTAATGTAAATGGCTGTAGCTCCGCTGGAGTCAATGGAGCTATGACAATTTGCACTAGCTAGGGATCTACCCCTATGTAATGAATATATGATTAATCAAATTTTGCCATTTTCAACAAATCATTTTTACAGTTTTCAGCCAGTTATATAGTTGGTCGAATACTATTCACTGAAAAAGTTATTTGCTGAATTATTATTAATATTTTTCTGGTATTTTACCAGCTTCAGTTTTGAGATTTTTAAAAATAGTTTTTCCATCATCATAAAGTGCTTTTTATATCATTTTTAGAAACCTCATAGTACTTGGACTCTCTTTTAAAGAAAAGTAGTATAGAAAGGGAAGCTTTTGAAGAGTGCTAGCTTGACAGCCCTGCACAGTGAAGTTCTTTATATGTCTAAAAACACAGAAGTTGTCACACCAGTGTGCCTCATTGTCTAACTTGGAATGACCACCTCTAATGTTCTTTCTTTAGAACTTGATCAGTCATTAGCCTGCTAACAAGGGTACCTGAACTGGCATCGGATAGTGCAGTGTTTTTCTTTATGGTCTTCATCTTGAAAGGTGCTGAGTACTCTATTTCCAATCTAGCTAAATACTTAAGCACATGTTTAACTTTCAGCATATGATCAATGCCATTGCTGACAAAGGGACTACTTATATGCTTAATTAAGGCCAGGGCCGGCTCTGTGGTTTTTGCTGCCCCAAGCGGGATAGGGGAGAGGGAAGAGCTGCAATTGCAATCGGTGGCACTTCAGCAGCAGGTCCACTGTGCCGCTTTCTTCTTCGGCAGCAATTCCGCGCCAGGTCCTTCCCATTGAGAGGGACTGAGGGACCCGCTGCTGAATTGCCGCTGAAGAGCCCAACGTGCCACTCCTTCCCCTTGGCCGCCTCAAGCACCTACTTGCTGAGCTGGTGCCTGGAGCCAGCCCTGATTAAGGTACATATTTAAGTGTTTTGCTAGATCAGGGCCAGAATGCTCAGCATGTCACAGGATCAAGCTCTACAAGGACAGCGAGTTAGGACCTGGATGGTGACCATCAGCTCATTTCACACAGGCCATCTAACAGCCAGTAAATGCTAAATACCAATCTGAGCTGGATTTCTAGCCAACAATCTAGAGAAGTAGAATTTTCTTCATAATTTACATGGAGAATGAGCTTTTGAAGTCTTCCAGTACTAACTTTGCAAAAGATTGAATACCTATGTTACTTATTTAATTAGCAATATGCACATATCAGATTTATTAGTACTGCATTGATTGTCCATAATAACAATCTTCTGATAGTAAGCTGTAGTCACAAAAAGTGTTTGGACCCTGATTTTGGCCTCAATCCAGAAAAGCACTTAAATACGTACAATATATAGTCCCATTGGTTTAAATGCCCTACCGAACAGTGTCCTTACACCCCCCACAATTGCACTTATGTCTCTGTTGTAGAATTTCAACTGTTAAGTGAAATAAAATAGGTCAGAATTATATTTCCCCCCTTTTTATTCTCTGAGATTTTTAAAAAGATCATATTTTATTATAAAATACTTGTATTTATACTTGTATTTTATAAAACATACAAAAATCTAAAACACACTAAAGAATAAAAGTCATAGCCAAAAAAGGCTCATTTGAAATTGTACCCCCTTCAAAGTCCTGTCAGTGGAAAATTTCCCCCAGCTATTGAAATGTTTACTGCCATATTTACTCTTTTGCCTGCTGGAGACTTTTGCCCCTTAGCTCCACAGGATAACTGATGAGACAATGTTTAATGTCAGCTAGGGTAAGCGCTACCATACATAATGGTATCAAGGACTTTCCGATTCTGCTTATGTAATCCTTGGATGTACACATAGTTTATCTGATTGACACACACAATATGAGAGACAATGTGCATGAGGTAATATCTTGTATTGAACCAACTTCTGTTGGTGAAAGAGAAACTTTTGAGCTTACACACAGAGCTCTTCTTGCTAGAACACTGAAGCTTTACAACTTATACATCATTTTAACTCTCAGCCTGCAAAAAGGCCACATGCCTCTACTCCTAAGCCAAAAAGTCTACTGAACTGTAGTGGACCAGTAGCCCTAGAGGCGATTTACTGAAAAACATTGACTACTGTAGATTAAGTACATAATATGAAATGCTATAAAGGCTTGTAAGTATCTAAGAATTCCTAAATATTATGAAAAGGTTAGATAAGTGAGGTGATTGGATGAGTCAAGGATTAGTAACAGGACTGGGGTCCACTATGGCTGGGATGGTGGCTGGCTGGCCCATGTAAAAGAGGCTGATGAACTAAGTCCAATTCTTGGGTGACAGATGTTCATATCACAAAACATACCCTCCCAACTGACACCCTTGTTGGTAGATTATACAGAAAGGCCAATGGCTCAAGTACTTAGAGAAAGAACTCCTTTCTTACCAAAATACTAGATATTCCACAACAGCATTGAGGCGCTACTGCTACCCAGTCTTTACCTGTTCTGTGTATATAATACTCAAGTCTCCATTTTATCAACTTTCTGCTTTTTATGAAACTTACCTAAGACAACCAACAGCAGCATCAGCAACAAAATTAACATGGTTAGTAAAATGGCAATTACAATTTTAAGTTATTTTACAATATAATTTTACATTTTGTTAACTGAATTCTGATTTCCCCCCATTTAAGATCCTGAAAAAGTTAAAACGTTTGTATATGGATGGAAACGCACTAGTACATATTCCTCCTGAATTACCATCAGCTTTAGAAGAACTTAAAATAAATGAAAACCATCTCCATGCTATTGATGAAAACAGTTTACAAGGTATTTAAGAAGTGAATATTGAATCAATGAAATTAGATTTGAAACTCAAAATGCAGAATAGAATTTTGAGATCTTGCATATTAAGCAAAATCTGGAGAATTTGAGACCAATTTTCATTTGCCATTGTAGTGGAAAAAATTAAAGTTAAATATGAGTAACAGACTGATCCTGCAAAGACTTATACACATGTTGAATTTTACATTCATGAGTAAAGTTAAGCATATGCACACATCTTTGCCAGTCAGGATCTAAATGTATTTTTGTTGGTCATTGCCAATCAAGGCAGCATACTATTGCAAGATTCTAGGATCTTCTATTTCTATAGGAGGCAGAGACTTTGTGTTAAATAACAGAAACTTAATCATTAGATTGATAAATAGATGTGTTTTTCCAGATGTCTGTACGGCAACAAAACCTAGAAGACCTGCATGAAACTTGAGTTTTTAAAATCTGAATTATCTTGTAATTCTGAGGAACGTCAGTGTTTTTCACAGCAAAGTCTGTGCTAATGCTCAAGTTCCCTAGGGAAACTGGACTGTGCACTGCATAGGGAGTATGTACACCTACATCCCAGTGTTGCAGCATTACATACAGTGGAACCAGTATGGATATTTTTATACTCATGGGACAGGGAACAGGTTTTGATCTCTGCACATTAAGAAAGTAGAATAAAGCTTAGATGAAATTATTCAACATTTTTGTTTATGAACTTTAATATTTTATAATTGAGAATTAAGACCTTTTTGTCATGAAATGATCATTTTTGTTTACATATAGTTGCCAACATTTAGTTCTTCTGAAATATATCTGGAAGATCAAGGTCTACAATACCCACTCCCTAGGAAGGGGGATACAGGATACTCCATGCAGAGTTCTCAACACATAGTAGTACACTGAGGTGGGGGAAGGACCTGTGAACCTACAAAGGGTGCAAGTAACATGACCACTAAACGAATGACTGGAGAGCTGGGGAGAATCCTACAGATATTTGGGCATCTATGCAGAAGGTCAGCACCAATATATTGCTCCATGCACCCTCCTGAGGTCTTGAATTACTAAGGAGCTTGTGCTACCATTACCTTCCTGCACCTGCCTTATTTTCCCATTCTGAAAGTACAATATTAAAATAACAATCCTATGCTGAAAATTGCACAGCTCTCCTGGAGGACAATAAAGAAGTTAATGGGCTGTAAAGAAACTTTGTATTATCAATACATTTCAGTTGCATTTTTCATAATTTAACTATATTTACAGTATAGTTTTTGAACATGGTACAGTAATTGGCTGAAATTTTTTCAAATGATTTTAAAATAAAAATAATTTACAACTTATGAATGCAAGTATAAAATTATTTCCTGTGCTAAGACCCATTCAGGCAAATATGATATTTTCCCATTCTTTTGAATGGATTTAAGTAATGTTAAAAATTGGTACCACACATCTCATGTTTTAATAGGGTACAAGATTCTATATCACTTTATTAAAATTTATCACCAAATATTTTATTTTCTACAGAATTAAAGAACTTGGTGACCCTAGAATTAGAAGGCAATAAACTTAGTGAAGCAAATGTCAGTCCTTTAGCTTTCCGTCCTTTGAAAAGCCTATCTTATTTGCGCCTTGGAAGAAATAAATTTAGAACTGTCCCACAAGGTCTTCCCACATCTATTGAGGTAAAAGACCAAAAATCTTTATTTTTCCAGATGTGTTCCTTTTCTTCTTTGTATGTACTCCACTATCACTGTAAAGCACAGATGATATTTTTACATCTTAATAATTTGTTTCAAGACATGTTGTCATTGGCTGCAAAGTCATTATTGCCAGAAATTTACTTATTTACTTATTTTATACAAACTCTACCACAAATGGCATCCATCTAAATCTCTGGGCACTGGAAATCCTGTGTTTTGGCCAGCTCTGTTAACATGCCTCAACTAGTACCTCATGCAAGTTTGTTATGCCTTTCCTATATTAAATAAATATTTTTATTCCTCTTGGCAAATTTGTGTCCCGAAAACATGAATTATATGACAACAGTCTTAGCATTCAGTACATCCACATACTCATTATGCAACAGCAAGCAAGATGCAGAAGTGTTTTAAAAATAATTATTATTCTATTAATCTGTCTTTCAAAGTAATTTGTTTCCACAAATGAAAAATATATTAAATTTTGAAATACTGTGTGTTTTTTCCAAAATCAAATCATGCAATTACTACTACTGAGTTTATTATGCAGACGTGTTCAAGTAATTATTCTGATATCTGGAAAACAGCGATTTTAGCATGAGAGGCCAATAACACTTAAAAATGAACTTTTTAAATCACAACAGGAAAAAAATATATTGTTTTGCAAATTTTCTTTTTCAAATGTACTTGTAGGAACTTTATCTGGAAAATAACCAAATAGAAGAAATTTCAGAAATTTGCTTTAACCATACCAGCAATATTAACATCATTGTGCTGAAACACAACAAATTAGAAGAAAATAGGATAGCACCTTTGGCTTGGATTAATCAAGAGTAAGTAAGAATTTAAGATTTAATTGTTTTGTTATCCAGTACTACTAGAAAACCCTACTATGAAAGTAATATTTGTACCATGTAATGAAGCTCCTCTCATTTAAAAAAACAAACAAACCATACAAGTTCTGTTTTAAAAATCCATGGATACATGATAATATCATCATTATGTTAACAAATTCAATTATCTTTCCATCTACATTATAATTTATCATAAACTAAGTAATATATAATATCACTTTTAAAATAACACTGTGATATCGTGGGTCACTTCCACTCACAAACCAAGCTAACATTTCATTAAACCTCAAGTAGGAAGGATTGATATAAATCAAAGCTATTTAAATCACCAGTTTTAATCATGATGTAAATCAGCACCCTGGACACCTCATTTTTTACTGATCTTATTTTAATCATGGTTTGCATTTGTACTTTTTAAGTTTTTTTAAAAAGAAAGATGGGATCTCATTGGTAACTATTAACATATGTTGATTTGCAACTAAATCTACACTTTACACTAAATTAAGTGCTTTTTTGTGGCTCACCAGGAGGATACACTATATCTACACACTTTTATATAGATTACCTTATCTTTATTCAGATTCTTAATTTTAATATTTGTTATTATGCTAGAAAATGGCAAATAATGCATTTCTTATTTAATATACTATGATTAATTTTGTAAATTGTGATTTGTCTCAATTTCTGTTTAGATAGAAGTTAAAATTCCATTAAATGCAAAAACAGTATTTTACTTTCCTTAATTAAATAAAAATTTCTTAAAAGTGAAGGATCTATAAGACAAAAACATTTACCAAAACTTTTTATAGCATTTAAAACTAACTGATTTATTAAACAAAGCAAATGTTATATGTAGATAATTAAGTGAACTGATTGTTTTTGGTTACCATGTCTTTCAAGATTTTAGATCTAGAAGATCTAATCCTCTCACATCTAGTTTTTATTCAAAGATTGGAAGGGAAAACAATCTTTCCTGCTTTTTATCCTACCAATTGGCTTCTTAACAATGAATTAGTCATTGAACTGAATTAGTTCAATTAAAACTTAGTAGCGAACGTAACTGCTCAATATTTTTAAAATTTAATTTAAATTATTTTAATAGTGTATCCAGAGAGAAAGTGGGTGAGGTAATATCTTTTATTGATCCAACTTCTGTTGGTGAGAGAGATAAGCTTTCGAGCCACACAGAACACTTCGTCATAGAACATTTAATAGCAAATAGTAAGTTTTGGTATTAACTAGGTCTGTCAATTAATCACAGTTAACTCACATGATTAAAAAATAATTGTGATTAAAAAAATTAATTGTGATTAATCACACTGTTAAACAATAGAATACAAATTGAAATTTATTAAATATTTTTTGATGTTTTCTACATTTTCAAATATATTGAGTTCAATTAAAACACAGAATACAAATTGTACAGTGCTCACTTCATATTTTTTATTACAAATATTTTTACAGGAAAAAAACAAAAGAAATAGTATTTTTCAATTCATCTAATACAAGTACTGTACTGCAATCTCTTTATCATGAAAGTTGAACTTACAAATGTAGAATTATGTACAAAAAAAACCCTCTGTCCGAGATACTAGATATTCATATGCCCCTTCATTCTTCAGCCAGCATTCCAGAGGACATGCTTCCATGCTGATGATGCTCATTAAAAAAGTGTGTTAATAACATTTGTGACTGAACTCCTTGTGGGAGAATTGTACATCTCCTGTTTTGTTTTATCTGCATTCTGCCATATATTTCATGTCATAGCAATCTCAAAGGATGACCCAACACATATTCATTTTAAGAACACTTTCATAGCAGATTTGACAAAATGCAAAGGTACTAATGTGAGATTTCTAAAAATAGCTACAGCTTGACTCAAGGTTTAAGAATCTGAAGTGCCATCCAAAATCTGAGAGGGACAAGGTATGGAGCATGCTTTCAGAAGGCTTAAAAGAGCAACACTCAAATATGGAAACTATAGAACCAGAACCACCAAAAAAGAAATTTAATCTTCTGCTAGCGGCATCTGACTCAGATGATGAAAATGAACATGCATTGGTCTGCTTTGCTTTGGATCATTATTGAGCAGAACCTGTCATCAGCATGGATGCATGTCCTTTGGAATGGTGGTTGAAGAATGAAGGGGCATATGAATCTTTAGCGCATCTGGCTCATAAATATCTTGCGGCACCGGCTACAACAGTGTCATGAGAATACAATATTACCTGAAACTGAGAACAGGCAAACAAGAAGTAGGCAGCATTATCTGCTGCAAATTGTAACCAAACTTGTTTGTCTGAGCAGTTGGCTGAAGTAGGACTGAGTGGACGTGCAGGCTCTAAAATTTTACATTGTTTTATTTTTGTTTCAAGACATGTTGTCATTGGTTGCAAAGTCATTATTGCCAGAAATTTACTTATTTACTTATATTATACAAACTCCACTACAAATGGCATCCATCTAAATCTCTGGGCACTGGAAATCCTGTGTTTTGGCCAACTCTGTTCACATACCTCAGCTAGTACCTCATTCTTATTGCAAGTTTGTCTACATTTGTAAGTTCAACTTTCAAGATAAAGAGATTGCACTATAATACTTGTATTAGGTGAACTGAAAAATATTATTTCTTTTGGTTTTTTACAGTGCAAATACTTGTAATCAAAAATAAATATAAAGTGAGCACTGTACACTTTGTATTCTGTGTTGTAATTGAAATCAATATATTTGAAAATATACAAAACATCCAAAAATATTTAAATAAATGGTATTCTATTATTGTTTACCAGTGCGATTAATCACAATTAATTTTTTTAATTGCTTGTCAGCCCTGGTATTAACATATGTTGTCAATTTCAAATTTAATTTTCAATAGATTTATTTTAAAAAAATAAACCTGTACTCAAGGCTAAAGATTATGTTTTGTTCAGAGCCAAAATGAATACAATGATAAAAAAGAAACTATATATTACAAAGAAATACTGATATCTTTTAGCCAAATTCCTTATTAGCTAAATAATCACAGGTGTTGATCACATCAGTCAATCCACATTAAAAATGGTAATTAAAATAGAACTTTTCCTCTCCTCATCCCTGACAATAAAATTCTATCTGAAGCTGGGTTGCTATTTGCTGTCCATGAGCACCCCTACTTTGCCTTCAAAAAGAAACAGAAATCACAAGAACAACTAAGAGTTAACAGTCATGACAATACATGGAAGATATACAGTAACTGAGTGATATTACTTTTTGAAGAAAAGATGCTTATCTTCAGGTATCTAGGTCTGATCCTGCAGCACTTATTCATATAAGCAGTCCCACTGATGATAAACTTAAAATCAAACTTTATGTCAGTATCAATGGGACACTGAATTAAGTGAAGCAAATGGGACTACTCACATGTGTACGGATTGCTGGATTAGGCCCATTTTAGTGCCACCTTGGCCAACAAGCATTAGTGGTAAAAAATGCAAACCATCTGGATAGGAGTCATGGGAAAAGAGCTGTTAACTGTAAAGAAAAAATGGTGTTTTCTAATATAGCATACTAGTCTATTGCAAATCTGAGATGCTTATCAAGCAAAAATTAGTCCCTGGGATTTCCTATCTCTATACTCATATTACTACAGATTTTCCTCCATCCCAACAAAAGCATAAGAATGGCTCCTGAATGAGAAGTTATGACTTACAGTTTTGCTACTCTGATCTTTTTTCCAGAAATAATTATGTCTCTGCCCACACCATAAAATGAATGTCTTTCTATTAACAGAAACCTCTCTCTCACAGAAAAAATATTTTTCCATACTTAAGCAGCTGGACTTCTTGCCACCAACTGAATGTTATTTTGTATGGAGTCCAATGTAAACTATATAGTATACTGTATCATTTACATGTCCCTTTTTGTTTCCTTTAATGCAGGAATTTGGAATCTATTGATCTTTCTTACAATAAATTATATCACGTTCCCTCCTATCTGCCAAAATCCTTACTGCACCTCGTACTTATAGGAAACCAGATTGAAAGAATACCAGGATATGTGTTTGGTCACATGAAGCCAGGGCTGGAATATCTCTACCTTTCGTTTAACAAACTTAACAATGAAGGAATAGATCCAGTGTCATTCTATGGAGCTTATCGGTCTTTGAGAGAGTTATTTTTGGATCACAATGAATTAAAGTTTGTACCATTTGGAATCACAGAAATGAAGGCATTAACCTTTCTGAGGCTGAACAACAACAAAATACGGTATTTACCAATTCTGCTGTGTTAACTCAGAATATAAAAAGGGATTTGATCAATACTGCACTATATTTTAAAATATATTAACTTCCTACTCTACATTTTCCATGAACCATACATTTTAAATATTGTTAGAAGGGACTGAATCCTGAATTCCCTATTGCAATATTTTCCAAAACCATATACAAAAAAGAAGTGTGGTCTAAATCTCCCAATACTGTTTTAAAAAACTGTACAACTCTGATGTACCAGTATTCTCCAAGTACTCAGTTTGTTAAAGATTTGGAGTCACATCCCCAGCTACAGCTGTGCTCTGCTTGCCACAGCAGAGGAAAGCAGAGGAAAAGGTGTCTCTAAGTCACCTTTCTGCTTTTCTGATCCTAAGGCTGACCAGAGGCCCAAACTAGCTGCTGATATAACTTGTAGCAGTCTAAGGGCTGGTCTAATTTAGGCTGTGTGGAGCAGACTCCTGCCTATGCAACCATGGATCACCAGAGTGCAGCACTTTCCAGAAACATCTCCTCTAGCCCTGTCACACTCCCTATGAAGCAGGTGATCTCAGAGCGGCTACACCAACTTTCTGTCACCTTTGCCAGGGGAATCCTCAAGTGCTCCTTTAGGGAACTTTTTCAGCTGGTTTGCACTGCCTGAACAGCACAAAGCAGCTTCATGGGCCAAGAATCTTGTCCATGTTGTCAAGACAAGAATTTATCTAATAACTAATGTATTCCAAGAATTTCTTAATAAAAGGTAAGTAATTATATTAAGAGGTAGCAATGTAAAAAGAAATATTCACACTGTGTTACAAAATACCATTTGTGACCTAACCTCATTTTGGAAATATACCAATTACGTCTACTTGAAGCTTCAATTAGCATACATCTACTAATTCAGACAGTAACTGAAAGACTATCACTACAGCATAGAACTAAAAATAAAAATAACTATCTTTGGGGTAATTTATAACTATTTTTAATTGCTGATCAAGTCCAAATCTTTTTTAGAAAAACCTTCTTAGTATCTCTAAAATGAACAACTTGTATGGAAGGAGCTTACTAGTACACTTTAGTAATAAGCCAAAATGTATCTTATAATTTCACAGGACAGTCCCTCCAGAACGCATTTGCAGAGCTATTGTCAATGATGACAATGTTGATGATGACAGTAATGATGATGAAGAGGAGGTTGAAGATTCACGTTTGGAACATCTTCATCTTGAAAACAATTTTATCAATACAAGAGAGCTGTCACCATATGCATTTTCATGCATAAGATCCTATTCCAGTGTTGTTCTGAAACCACAGAAGATCAAATAAGAAGCATCATATATTTTCATTGCAAAGCCCATTTTTTTTTTACCTGAAGTGACATTATTTATTCTCCATCGGATACACAGATGATCTCCTAGCTAAAAGATGTCTCAGCACTGTTCATATACCATTATTTTCCTAATGGTTTCAATTGATATATTAGTGTATTATCTAAAGACTGTTTGATTTGTTTAGTTTATACTGTTAAATATACATACACACACACACAATTTAATAAGGGACTTTTTCAAGTTCTATTAATAGCATGTCAACTTGAAAGAGAGACTAAGGCTAGGTCTACACTGGGCGAGGTTCGACCTAAGATACGCAACTTCAGCTACGTGAATAGTGAAGCTGAAGTCAGAGTATCTTAGGTCGATTTACTTGGCCGCGAGGATGGCGGTGAGTCGACCACTGCCGCTCCGCTGTCGACTCTGCTTCCCCCTCTCACCGCGGTGGAGTTCCGGAGTCAATGGCAGAGTGATCAGGGATTGATTTAATCGTGTCTACACTAGACGCGATAAATCGATCCCTGATAGATCAATCACTACCCGCTGATCCGGCGGGTAGTGTAAACTTACCCTAAGTGGGGATATGGTAGAGGTATATAAAATCATGATTGGTGTAGAGAAAGTACATAAGGAAGTATTGTTTACTCCTTCTCATAACACAAGAACTAGGGCTCACCAAATGAAATTAATAGGCAGCAGGTTTAAAACAAACAAAAGGTAGTATTTCTTCACACAATGCACAGTCAACCTGTGGAACTCCTTGCTAGAGGATGTTGAGAAGGCCAACATATAACAGGGTTCAAAAAAAGAACTAGATACATTCATGGAGGAAAGATCCATCAATCACTATTAGCCAAGATGAACAGGGATGGTGTTCCTAGCCTCTGTTAGCCAGAAGCTAGGAATGGGTGATAGTGGATGGATCACTTGATGATTACCTGTTCTGTTCATTCCCTCTGAAGCACCTGGCTTTGGCCACTGCTGGAAGACAATACTGGGCTAAATGGACATTTGGTCTGACCCAGTATGGCCATTTTTATGATGGCAGTAGGGAATGATTATAAAAGACTCACACCTTTTATTTTCCAGATAATTATTTTCAATAATCTATTGGCCTGCTCCTCTGAGGGATACTGTAAGAAACTGCCACTCTGTTTTACCAGACAAACTGCTGATCCTGAATGATCTTTTCTTTTTCTGAATGGATGAAAGAGAAGATGGAACAGGTTAAATCAAGGGTTGCCCTTTAAAAACGGCCTCTATGTTGTAGTAGGCAGCACACAAAAGAGTCTGAAGTCACATGTGCACATCCAGGTTTTTACCCCTTCCTCTGGAGTTGAAATTATTCTGCAGTCGGATCTAGTGATGCAGATGAAAATATGGATATTATTTCCCACTTTTACTATGCAAATTCACTATGTAAATTAATGTACACAAAAATAGGATTCATACATAAACAGACAGTCAAGGATCAAGAGTTTTTTGTTTTTTAAACTTAATATCAATAGCTATTATATACAGCATATATAGCGCACATACATACGGCAGATTACTCTGTTTTCTCTAAAATGAAACAACCACTAATGTATAAAAGATAGAATCCTGTTAATTTTCTTTTAATTTTTCTCTTATAAAATTAGATGACTATACATGATGCACAATTATATTCTGCCTGAATGCAAACCAAATTATGTAGAATGCACTGCTTGAAAAAATTGGCGTGGTATGTGGTCTTTTTTTGTAAAAACAACTGCTTTGGTTATTTTGCTTGATTAAGTATGGTCATATAGGTATGAGATACAGATTAACTTTTTTATACAATGTTCTACTTTTCACAACTTTAATAATTAAAATATTTTTGCATTTCTACACATTAAATCCTTTTCAATTTAATTTTTTTTGGAGAGGATGACTATATTAATACTGTTAAATAAGGTCTAGACTTAAGAGAAAGTATATTAAAAAATTAAAAATCAAAACAGTGCTATTCAAGTTTTAAAAGGAAAAGAGAACACTGAAGTTGTTTTTCAGCACTGTTGAGAAGTTCTCGCTAAAAATGCAGCCCTAAAAAACATATTCAGAATACAAATCTACCCCAAAGGAGAAGTTCCAGAAACACAAGCCTCTTTATCACAGAGCTTTGTGTATTGTTAAAACAACTGTAAGCAAAAGAGTGCATGGAAAATCTCATTTAATATATTGGGGCCAGAAACAGGAGTTTTAAAGATGTGAATTACTATAAAGTATGGAAAGGTTTTTGAAATATCTGATCATTTTAGGTGGTAAAAAGTCCCTTACATAAATTCATGCATTTTCTTACATACTGTGATAGAAGAGAAAGGGAGGAGTATTCTATATATTACATTTTAATAACTGGCTATTTTTCCTATTCTAATTCAACCTTTTAGGAAACATGTTCAAAAAGAGCAACTCCTTCTAATACAGAGACCAACTGCAGAAATGGAATTGGTTGACACCAATAGAAATATAGTGGATAATTTTTTTTAAATATAATTTTCATAAAGGACTGTCATTAATGGCAAAACTCCCATTGACTTAAAGAAGAACAGAACTGGACCCTGGAATATTAATGACTTAGGACCGCCTGTCTGATTCCTCTAAATATTTCAATGTAAATTGAGCATGGGCAAGTTAGATTCATTCATTCCTCAAGCCTTTGCTCTGTATTACCCAACCAGCTATGTCATTAGGGAAATTAAATGACCAGTGTATTCTTAGTTCTAACATCTAACTGTGGAATATGTCTGAACAACATCATAACATAATAAAACAAGAGAAGAAATATATATATATATATTTTGCAGAAGGGAAAAAGCTTCTCACAAAGGAGAGGGGAGAAGGAGCAGGGGTATGTGAACACTGCTTCAGCTGCTCCCAGTTGAGAACTCTTCCTCCTTGACACCAGGGAGAATATTTATTGCTCCCAGCCTCTCTCCCCCTGCAAAACTCCACTCTAGCTAGTGAGGGAGAGTTCTCTCAGATACTCAGGAGCTCTTTGCATGATTTTGTAGAAACTGTCAGAAGTCATAGATAGTGGCATAAATGTTTTCAACCTTTTAGAAGTAGCTAGACTATGCAAACATCACAAGAACATCTACTGAAATGGCTTATTTGTATCTAAGTATTCAAGTAACAACATACATTGTCAGCATCATATCTATTTTTGGTTGTGTGAAGGTTACTGCAAGCAGGAATTACTTTCAAAAACTTTATCACAAGTATCCAATACCAATTTCTTCAAAATTTCATTGCCATTCAGGAGAAAATGGCCAAAATTACAGTTCTGCATCTCAAATAATCATGTACACACGTTGCTATTCTATTTTCAATGGCCAAAACATTATACAAGAAACTTAAATTCATTTGAATCATTTTTTGAATTCTCTAAATTTTAATAAATATTACTTGTGTCCCTGTGCCACTTATAGGTCATTGGCAATGAATGCTATTGAAAGGTTTCACTTTTCATCCAAGCCAGGCAAAACTGTGCCTTAAAGGCCTGTAGCAGAGGATGGCACAGGGTAACCCCCTCCCCCAAAAGAAAGCTCCTAGAGACACTGGATCAGATTTTTAAAAATATTTAAAATACTTAAAAATATTTAAGTGTCTAAAGAAGCAGATAGGCACCTACTGGGATTTTCAAAAGTGCCTAAGCAGGTGAGGCACCTAATTCCCATTGGTTTCAATGAGAGTCAGGTACCTAACTTGCTTAGATGCTTTGCAAAATCCCACTAGATGCCTATCTGCCTTTTTCGATATCTAAAAACCTTTGAAAATTTGGCTGCTTGTGCCTGCTTGAGAAACAATACTCTTGGACAACAGGGGGAACCAGCCACTTTACAGGGTGCAGCATAACATTTATGTTATGCAGGCAGTGATCTGCCAGCCAGAGTTATTAACAGTTGGGCATTGAGTCATGGGGGCCTCAGGCAAAATCCCGATCCTACTGAAGTCCATGGCTGGGCTGCATCATGCAATGTGTCTCTGCTGCTGGGCTGGGTTTGGGCAGCGAGTCTCCCCACTGCTGCTGGGCTGGGCCTGGGCTGCGAGTCTCCCCATTGCCAGTTGCAGTGATCTATCAGAAATGAAGGGATGGGACCACCATTCTCCCTGGCTGGTGCAACAGCAGGGCCAAAAGAAAAAAGCCAAGAAAGCCAGAACTCAGGGCCTGTAGCTCCCAACCTGGGACTGTGGGTTCTGAGGCCAACCAGAATCAGGGACAGTTGAGAGGGATGTGATTGTTTCAAAAACTATTTTGAAAAAGTACTTGCAGATAAAAAAATTACTTATGCTTTAAATACCTTTAAAATGTGCTTAAATACAAGTACAAAGTACAGAATGTTCAAAGTGACTGCGCACAAGTATTTACGGCACCTCAAAATACTTATATACTTAAATACAAATGTACTTAAATAAATGGGGATACTTGGCAAAACCCCCACTGACTTTATTAGGGCGTAGATTTCATCCCTCATGCTTGAAAGCTAAGGACTGTGTTTATACTTCGTCTCTCCACATGACTAAGGCCATGTCTACACTAGCGAGTTTACAGCAGCACCTCTGTAAGTTAGCTCATGCAGCTGCTCTATGCTGACAGGAGAGAGATCTCCTGTCCACTTAATTAAACCACCTAACACGAGCAGCAGTAGCTATGTTGGGAGGATAAGCTCTGTCAGTGTAACTTATGTCTCTCAGAGGGGTGTTTTTTTCACACCCCTGAGCAACATAAGTGCTAGTGTAATAGCCTAAGGCTACACTACAGAGCTTGCTACTTCATTGCTGTAGCACTGCTAGTGCAGATGCTCTAAGCTGATGGGAGAGAGCTCTCCCATCAACTTAATTATTCCAGCCCCTGCAAGCAGCAGTAGCTAAGTCAGCGAGAGAAGCTCTCCTGCCAACAGAGCATTATCCACACGGGCGCTTAGGTCAGTGTAACTTACATTGTTCAGGGGGGAGACTTATTCACACCCCTGAGTGACATAACTTATACCAACCAGAGTTGGTATAAGAGTTACGGAATTTATTATTGGACCACTCAAGGAAAAAAAGATGCAGCTTATTTATGGAATGGATTTTTGGTTGGTTTTCAAATCCCATATGAGGGCTTGAGGTGCCAGTCTTGGGCAGAGAACTTGAAGTATGTTAAAGGCTTCGAACATATAGTAAGGGCAGAGATCATCTTGGAGCTGACAGCAGGGAGAGTGGAAGGTCCTTTCCCATACATCCCAATGCCAGAATTGCAAATGTCTCTCCTCAGTGTGGTAGAAAAAATGATGATAGGCTTATCCATCACCTGTCCTACCCCCGGGGCTCATTGGTAAAATGATTATATTGACCACCCGCTGTGTTCAGTGAGATACTCGTCATTTGATACTGTGATGGCCACACTCCCTAACCATGGCTCTGGAGCAATGTCAGTAAAATGTGCCATCATCTCTGCATTCTGATTGCTTCCAGTGCATCCCAGGGATTTCAACTTGCTTGGATTTCGGTCTGCTACTATTGTGATAAAGTCATGCCCGTGGGGCACTCGGTATCATGTATCATTTTCTAAAGATGCAGCTCCATATTGCACCATGTGATACATGCCAGTCTTCTGCACAATTTTGACGTCTTTTTATGTGCAAGAAGATTAGGGACAGGTAATTGTGAGTACACACTTCACACATTTCAGAACATAGCTGAAGTCCTCAGGGTCCACCTCATCACAGTCCCTACCCAAAGGGTAACATTCAACTTGACTCATTTTGGGCATTCAACTGGACTCATTTTGGGGTTTCTAGGGTACTTACAAAGAAGTTGGAATTGGTCATGGCACTGATTTGGCTCTAAAAGGGGCAAAGAAAATTACTCTGAGGGAACTACAGGTGGTCTTGGGTAAACTAAACTTGACATACTGGGGTTGTGGCTCCCAGTCAGGCATTTTGTGATAATCTGGCATCTGCCTCTTCTGCAGTGTGAAAACCCCACTGTTTTATTAGAATGACAAGGGAAATGAAGGAAGACTTTGAAGTGTGGGAAAGATTCCTGGAAGAGTTAATGGATGTTTCAATATGGCGTTCAGACTGGTTGCTCAAGACTGAGCTGCAGGTATAATCCAACGCCTTTGAAGGTATAGGTTTTGGGGGTAACTTTCAAGGTGAGTAGTGTGCACAGAGGTGTCCAGAAAACATCACCTTCTTCAAGTTTTTTCTTATACTGGTGGAAATCACTATTTGGGGAGAAAAAAAAAATCTTTCAGAACAAGAAAGTCCCTTTCTGGTGTGGCAACCAACTCATGGTCAATATTGTAAATACCCAGTCAAATAAGACTAATGAGGCTGGTGAGGGTCTTCATTTTATACTGCCTATCGTTTAACATCCTTTTTATGCAGTGCATGTTCCATGAGTGGATAATGGTGTTACCAACGTGCTCTTGATTTCAGGACAACAGATTCTGGGAACTCGCTGTCTAGTGGGCTTGTCCTCCTGGAGTAGGTTGGCAGGTTTCTCAATCCCATGTGGGCATTTCATAGCAAAGAAACTCTCAGAAAAGCAATCCAAGATGGGTGGGCGGATAACAACAGGTTACCTCTAACATCGGAAAGCCTTAAAAAGCTGTCAAAGGCTCTGTCTGGGGTTGCGGGAGGAAGGCCATGTTATTTAAGGTGGCATTTGTAGTTGCCTTCTTTGGCACTTTAAAAGTGAGCTGGTGTCTATGGCAGCTACAGAATGATCCCAGAATAGTCTGCAGGAGTCATATCCCTGTGCTTAAGGTACTCAAAAACAGACCAGGTTAAAAGCACTTGAAATCAAGGTAGCAAAGAGTTCTGTGGCACCTTATAGACTAACAAACGTATTGGAGCATGAGATTTCGTAGGTGAATACCCACTTCGTTGGATGAATGTCAAGGTTAAGGAAATCAAAGTGTTACAGGACTTAACGTCAGCACCAAGGAAAAGATGTCTGGGAATGGCAAAATGTAATTAACCCAATATGTATGTTTGTTTCAGAAGTTATCCAGAGCTACGCAAGGTTTGGATTTGTGTGCACACTATGGTGCGTTGGGCCCACAAGAGGGCAGCCAGGATGTCAGCTGGGCTCCAGTACCAAAGTGGTTTGCATGCAGAAGAACTATGCAGTGGGATTAGCTCATGTCACTTCTGCACTCAGTGACAGACAAGGGCTAGGAGCAGACTCAGCCCAGATGGAGAAGGCTAGGAAAAAAGTAAATAATGGGGTCAACAAGATATTCCTGGCGAAAGGGGATTCAGTGATAAAGCACAGGAACATTCATTACAATTGGCCAAAAGTTTTCAGGGATGATGGAATATATCTGCCAGATGGAGATGCTGACAGACAGCTAAGGCATGTGCAGGCATGGATTGTGGTACCAGGTGGAGTGGTTGGATGTAAAGCAACCAAGTCGCTGGTGCCCCCCTGTGGATGGCTTCCAGTGTGGTTAAAAGAATGAAATGAATGGTTCCCAGAAGTAAAAGACCTGGCATTTTGGTGAAGGACCTTGGGCTCATGTGATAGGATGAGAGCTTGTGGTCCTCGTAGGCTGATGTCAGACCTTGTGGCCCTTTGCAAGCCAAGGTCCCTACCCTGCTCCAGCCTCTGTCCCCCTCACAGGGTTGGGGAGCGTGCTAGGACTCAGAGAGAACTGAGTCCTGGGGTGTAGGCTAAGGTTATGGGTTATATGAAAAGAAGCCCTGTAACCCTGGCACTAGTTATGGGTTATATGGTAAGGAGCCCTGTAACACCTGCACTGGAACAAATTAAATGCCTGGTATAGGAAAGTATGGGTGATGGGAAGGTAGCGCGCCTCCGCTGTGTTCAAGTCTAATAAAAGTTGTGGCCTGTTATTAATTCCACGCATGTGTCCGTCGTCATTTTGCTGCTGTGTCCACATCAATTCTTCAAGCGAGTCGACAAGCATGTGGACAAGTATACAGTATACTTGGACTTTCAGAAAGACTTTGGTCCCATGCCAAAGGTTCTTGACCAAAGTAAGCAGTCATGGGATAAGAGGGGAGGTCCTCTCAGGATCAGTAACTGGTTAAAAGATAGGAAACAAAGGGAAGGAATAAATGGTCAGCATGCACCATGGGGAAAGGTAAATAGTGTGGTTCTTCAAGGATCTGTACCGGAATTGTGCTGTTCAACGTATTCATAAATGATCTGGAAAAGGGGGTGAACAGTGAGGTGGCAAAGTTTGCAGATGATACAAAATTATTCAAGATAGTTAAGTCAAGAGTAAAAAGCCTTGTGTTGGCCTTGGTGACAACATAGCAAGGTGAATTTCATACTGTAGGTGTTAATTTACAAAATGTAATAGATAGTATACTTACAAACTTGAGAGAATGTGAGTTTTGATTCTCAGTCATATAGTATTTTCATGTATTGCAAATAAGATTGTTAAACAAGGAAAAGATCAGACAAGGGAAGTATAAGAACCTGCTTTCCTCTGCCAACAATATCCCTTTTTATTTACAGACATGAATGAACTTCTAAAATGTGTTTTAAATGACAATTTTTCCACATTGCTCTTTGGCAATTTATGCCATATGCAAATATCATCTATTCAGTTGAAACAGACATAAGAAAATACTCTTTCACAGTTGATGCAGTAAGAGAAGAATTTGCAATTTGTCAACAAAACCTTACACTGTATAAATGTTGACCTTCTATGTTAAGCAGTTATTTTAAACAAACTAAATTACGAACAAATAAAACCTGCAGCTGATATTTCTGCTTCATTCACACTTGATTGCTAAGTACATTTCTCAACTGTCTAATATCTGACACAAAGAAAGTATGGCAAATTCTTATATTTTGGTAAGATGGAGGAATTGAAAAGTGGCTGTCAAAGATGTAAATAAAAAGATAAAATTCTTATAAAATATTTGTCAATTTAAAGTAGGATCAAATCTTGCTCATGTCTCAATTAAAAAATGTATTCAGTGATCTCATTCTAGTTCCCATTTGTTCACATAACTAAAAACTATGAAGGAATTTTGTATAAATAGCACTCACTGTTAAGAGAACCTCAATACAGCAATTTAATAAACATTGCACATCAAATAGTGGTGTATGAAAGGACTATGTTAACGAAGAATGAAAAGCATTTACCAGAAAATGGTGCAAGTTTCTTTCATATCATCCTTTATGAGTGGAAGAGCAGGAAAAAGGAGATGGGGCAGTGAGGGCCATGTCCCAGTGTGGACTGGTTGAGGGCATGATGTCAATAGGCCAGTACATATAGAGATGAAACACACGGAGGCATGCATAGTTCCCAGGATCATGGGGAACAAAAAAAAGAGAAGGGCCGAACCTGTCAGCAGCATCTTTCATGAAGAAATACTCATGGATTAGAAAGGTGCTACAGATATTAGCTCTCTTCTAGCCCAGCTTCTAGTATGTCCCCCTGCCACCCTGAAATTGTGAAATGCCAATTGTGAAATGCTACTGTTGTGCCTCTCCCCAACTTTTGGCTTGTTCTTGACCCCCCTTTTGCCTCACACTTGACTCCTTCCCCTCCACAGATGCATCCCACTGGGATTATATGGCCCACCAAGGGTGTTAGTTAAACACTTTAGATACCACCACATTTACTCATATATGTAACATCAAGGCTACATGTTTAAACACTAATTTTGTGTTTTTTTCTGTGAAATTTAAATAAAAGTTGAAATTTCAAAAGTGGCAAAATTAGTGCTGTCAAGCTATTAAAAATTACTGGCGAATAATCGTGCTTTTAAACAACAACAGAATACCATTTATTTTAAATATTTTTGGACATTTTCTACATTTTCAAATATATTAATTTCAATTACAACACAAAATGCAAAGTGTACAGTGCTCACTTTATATTTACTTTTCATTATAAACATTTTCACTGTAAAAAACAAAAAAAATATTTTTTCATTCACCTTATACAAGTACTGCAGTGCAATCTCTTTATCATGAAAGTTGAACTGACCAATGTAGAGTTATGTACAAAAAACCAACGTAAAACTTTAGAGCCTACAAGTCCACTCAGTCCTACTTCTTGGTCAGCCGATCACTCAGACAAAGGTTAGTTACAATTTGCAGGAGACAATGCTGCCTGCTTCTTGTTTACAATGTCACCTGAGAACAGGCATTCTCATGACACTCTTGTAGCCAGTGCCGCAAGATATTTATGAGCCAGATGCGCTAAAGATTCATATGTCCCTTCATTCTTCAACCACCATTCCAGAGGACATGCCTCTATGCTGATGACAGGTTCTGCTTGATAATGATCCAAGCAGAGCAGATCGACGCATGTTCATTTTCATTATCTGAGTCAGATGCTACCAGCAGAAGGTTAATTTTCTTTTTTAGTGGTTTGGGTTCTGCAGTTTCTGCACTGGAGTGCTGCTCTTTTAAGTCTTCTGAAAGCATGCTCCACACTTCGTCTCTCTCAGATTTTGGATGGAATTTCAGATTCTTAAACCATGGGTCAAGTGCTGTAGCTATTTTTAGAAATCTCACATTAATACCTTCTTTGCATTTTGTCAAATCTGCTGTGGAAGTGTTCTTAAAATGAATGTGTGCTGGGTCATCATCCAAGGCTGCTATGACATGAAATATATGCTGAATGCAGGTAAAACAGAGCAGGAGACATACAATTCTCCCCACAAGGAGTACAGTCTCAAATTTAATTGACGCATTTTTAATGAGCATCATTAACATGGAAGCATGTCCTCTAGAATGTCCTCTGGTGGTCGAAGCATGAAGGGGCATAGGAATGTTTAGCATATCTGGCATGTAAATATCTTGCAACGCTGGCTACAAAAGTTCATGCTTGTTCTCATTTTCAGGTGACATTTTAAATAAGAAGCAGGCAGTAGTATCTCCCGTAAATGTAAACAAACTTGTTTGTCTTAGCAATTGGCGGAACAAGAAGTAGGACTGATTGGACCTGTAAGCTCTAAAATTTTACACTGTTTTGTTTTTGAGTGCAGTTATGTAACCAAAAAATAGAATCTGCATTTGTAAGTTACACTTTCATGATAAAGGGATTGAACTACAGTACCTGTATGCGGTGAATTGAAAATACTATTTCTTTTATCATTTTTATAGAACATATATTTGTAATAAAAAAAAAATATAAAGTGAGCACTGTGCACTTTGCATACTGTGTTGTAATTGAAATCAATATTGAAAATGTAGAAAAACATCCAAAAATATTCAATAAATTTCATTTGGTATTCTATCGTTATATTTTTTTAATTGTGATTAATTTTTTTGAGCTAATCACGTGAGTTAACTACAATTAATTGACAGTCCTAGCCAAATTTGAAATATCAGTTTGAAAATCCAACAAAACCAAGCACTGATAATATATTTACCTGTCAGACTCTTTCCCAAACATGTACATTCCTATTTCCTTCTGACATGTGTTACACATCCTTGTGACAATTTCTTAAGTAACATTAGCCTTCTATTGTAGCTAGCTAACAATAAATCCAATGCTCACTATCCCAAGGGTAAAAGTTTTGATTTTGTTTCCTTTGGCACCATCAAAACATTTTGAATGGGAAAAAAAAGCAGAGGATGTGTGAAATAAGATCTCTGGTTCAATGAGGTCAACAACTTCTGCAAGGCTCAAACTATTATAAAATATACTGGATCGAAATTTCTGTCTAGAAATAGTGAAGACGTCAATCACAGAATTCTCATAAATGTATTCAACAGATCTCTTTTTCTATCTAAGCAACACAACATGGTGTGTTAAAGTCTGATCAAAATGCATTTAGGTATATTAAACTTTTCATATGTTCTACAAACATTAAATGAGGCTTTATTGCATCATTCTAAGCACCAAACAGCTTGCAAATTTAAAATAGCAAGTATGGCTACAATCTCATTTGGGTTTAAGAACCTATGTTTGGATCTCTTCTATAATTACCAAAGGTAAAATTCAATGACAATGTTCTCCCTACATTTACATTCAAACACGGAGTGATTTTATATAAATCCAAGTAGAAAGCCCTCTTCACTATGTCCTTTCTTGATCACTGTGGACAACACCACCATCCTGTCTCTAACCTGGGCATCATGTTCAATTTGGACTTTTCTGTAAGTCCTCACATCCAGACGGCAAACTGGAGGGGATTAAGGCTGAGAGAAAAGCCCTAATTAGGAGCTCACCTGTGCAGGAACATGTGGGAGTTCCATAAAGCCAGGGAGCAGACAGCAGAAAGGGGCTGCTGGGAAAGGTTGCAGTCACTCCCTGGAAGGGGGAGAAGTGTTTGAGGCTGCAGAGGCACATAGTCTGCAGTTACTCCTTGGGAGGAGGCAGTGTTGAAACTGGTAGACTCAGAGAAGGAGGGGAGAGCCAGAAGGTTGGGAAAGGGCTCAGAGAAATGCAGCAAGGTACACAGTACAACAGACCTTGACTGCTGACTAGAGAGCCCCTGAGCCTGAACCCAGAGTAAAGGATGGGCCCAGGTTCCCCAACCAGCCACTGGAAAAGTGGCACCGGCAAGGCAGCAAGTAGGAAGACTGCCTGAACCTATTTGTGAGAAAAGACTTTCCACTTCCACCAGAAAGGGAAACCACAATAGTGATCTAGCTGGGGGGCTAGGTTACAAAGAGATCACAGCAGTTTCTGGAGCGAGAGAGGGGCAGCAGACAGAGGGGCAGGAATGGTGTGCGACTGTAGGAAAAGGCGTCAACCTGGTGAACTATTCCCCAGAATGGCCAGAAGGAGATGTCAGTGAGTAGAGGCCCCATTACATAAAGCATGTCTGTTATTAGTGCGTTTGGCCTATGTTTGCTCCTGGATTGGTGCAAAACACCAACAAAAACACCAGCATGGGAGCAGTTAAAAGCAAACCTCGATCAAGTTTCTTTAAAAAAGAAAGCAGTTAAATAAAAGAAAGACTAATTTAAAGGTGCACTTTCAGAATCTTATTATTATATTGTCAATGTAAAAATAAAAATCATATTGACAGTGTCCCTTTAAATGCAGTGAAAGTTTTTAAAGAAAGGCAACATGGGAGGCTAGAAAGTGAAAGTTGATGGGACAGACAACC
Source organism: Gopherus evgoodei (assembly GCF_007399415.2). Lineage (NCBI taxonomy): Eukaryota > Metazoa > Chordata > Testudines > Testudinidae > Gopherus > Gopherus evgoodei. The sequence goes on from NC_044328.1 coordinate 88,988,733, forward strand.
CTAAGCTCTTGAAAAAACTGCTTTAAAAGAAATAAAGATAGAACAGATTTTTCTTGGACTAATGTGTTATCCCTCCGTTTTATATTTTAACAATCATGTTTTTGTTTTGCTCTCAAGTGCAATTGAATAGCCAATATTTCTACAGTTGTGGTCAGATATTAGTTCTCTGAGAGGACTCGTCTTGGAAAACACAAATCAGCTCTTATATATTTTCCCTATGAATTGCTTTCAGGTTCTTGAGTATGTGTGAAAAAAAGTTTCCACAGTGAAGTATAGATTTATTCTAGTGTTGTTACATACAAAGCCTACACTTTTCTGTATGTGTTCTCATTATGCTATTGGAATAAAAATACTTGCAGATTAATACTATTTTGTAGATTAACATTAAATATATCTAAGCAATTTTTAAGATTTTATAATTTTAAGAAATATAGAAATGTTCTCTTCAAAATAGTCCATACTCTAAAAAAGCAGTATTACACAAAATGTACTCAAGAATAGGCATTTGAGGATAGAAATTAATAAAAATTAAAATAGGTAATTGGACACTACAGTGTTGAGCACCATAGAAATGCCTATAAATTACTATGATAAATGAATGAGTAAAATACAGATTTAATGTATTAAAAATACAGTGTTATTAGATCCTAAATTAAGAAGGCACTTGTAAAGAATCACTTTCATCCAAGTTCTGTAATTTAATTAGTAGACTGTTTAAACTGTGGCTTACAACTCTCCTTTCAGGTAAATGAAGTGGAGAAAGGACAACTTCAGTATCTAATCTAAAAAAAATGGTGGACAGATACTGAAATACCAATATTTACACCTTTTTAGGTCAGTTTCCCAACCCCCCACATATTAAATCCTCAATTATGAAATCTTGTGTGTAGATATGCGCAACTGCCATCAAGGTTACTAGTTATAGGTATAGACATTCTAACCCATTAATATGTTCATAAGCCCATTTACAATCCTAACCCCTTTTTTACCACTAGAATACTAGTTCACATACCCACATAATCATCCATTTTTATGCTCTTTTAAATATGGGAACTCACTTTTAAAATCATTTCCAAACTTTTAAAATCATTCCTAAACATACAACCAATATTGTACATAGTGCAGCTTAGGCTAAATGTATCATGGGTATATAATAGTCATCACACTTCCTCACAGTTATGACAATTTCCACCTGCTCATGTGGTAGACACCTGTAGCTTGCATATCTGTGTACCCATAGCTGTAGTTTAGCAATTAACATTTGTGAGATACTCCTCTCCAACTTTTCAAACCCAGCCTAACAAAACCCAGTTCATCACTTTTTCACTGCGCTTCTTCACCTAGACACACAAAACCAAATAAATATCTTCTTTTTGATGAAAAACAGAGCAGAAAAATACCATTCGCAAGTCTTGAACCAGCCTGTAATCTGGCTGGATTTATAGTGCAACTGAGTATATCAAACAGGTTAGCAGAAATAAAAGACTCAAACATGAGTACAATGGTCACTGACCACTGTGAATAACAAATACTTGATAGACATGTAGAGATTTTTGCATTGTACAAAGAATTAAACAAATAAAAACTCTACCAGGACTGCAATAACAATCCATCTGTTTCATTTCAGAGAAACTATATATTTAATAGACAATTAAACAAGAAAATGTTGAGCACATGACAACTCCTCTTTTAACATAAGCACTTTAATATAGTGCAACAGCTGGTACTTTCATTTACATAAAGATTCATAAATCCATGAAACAAATTCAATCAATCTTACTTTTTACAAAGAGGCAGCGTGGTCTGAACATAGACTAAGGGAACCAAAAACTCAAATTCTAATACCAGACCTGCCATACCTATATTGCTGTAGGTAAGTGAGTCAACCGCTTCACTAGTTAGTCTCCCCATCTATAAAGCAGAGATATTTATGTTCCTGATGTATCAGCAGATTCAGAGAAAATAACATGTAAATCAAATAATTTTACCATTGACAAGGAATCAAACATAGATAAAATGATGGCTTTTAATGCAGGTCAGAACTTGATTAACTTAACAGAAGCAAATACCGGGCATTTACTTGGTTCCAATGTGACATTAACCAGCATTATGCCAACCAATTTTCAAGTATTGTTTCCTTTAGCCTAACCCCGAGGATTCAGCCTTCCCCACAATCCTCTCACCATCTGCCCATGAAGGGGAACAAAAATACACAAAGGGTGTCTCAGTCCGTGAAGACTTAAGGTCTACCCTTCTTCCTTCAGACTAATAGAGTCCACTAGTTATCTCCCACGTCTCATGTTTAATCCCTCTGGGCCTCACATGCACATTGGACACCAGCTGCAAGAAAATTACCACTTACAAATGTACAGCTTTTAAATTCTTGTCCTTACTCCTCATTAAAACTAAAACTGGGCCTCCAGAATGCTACAAGGAAGGTGAAAAAATCCACAATATTCCTTGCAATCTTGCCCCAAAGGAAAAATTCCTCTTTGGTTATCAATTATTATCAATCAGACCCACAGCCTCTTGGAAACAGTGGTGTATGAAACTAAACCTCCATTTGATTTCTGGGAAGCAAATACCACAGAAAGACTGCTGCATGACCACCTCTGATGATTTCATACATAGTGAAGGAGACAATCAACTCTCCCTTCCCTGCCATAGCCTAGTTAATGGGTGAAAGAGAGATGGAGAAATCTCCTCCGCTGCTCCAGCTTCCCGGTCAGGTGGGATCTCCATGTGTGATCTGGGGGATAGGTGAGAGAAGGCGGCTCCGGAGCAGCTGAGCCTGCCCCTCTCTTCTGAGCACCCCAGGTGTCATCTACCCCATCTGGATCTGATCAAATATGTCCCACAATGAACCAGGAGGGGGAGGGCATTCTCTTTGATATCCACTGATTTGGTAGGCATTACTGCAAAAAGAAGGCAATTCTGTAGTGCACAAAGAAATTACATGCCAATAAACAGGTAGTTACTTGGGAAATCTTATAGAGGTTCTATGCGTCTCAGCCAGTGAAATCACCATAAACCTGACAGAATACATAGCACTATGATCAGCAGGGTGTAGACTGTATAATTTATAGGCTTGAGAAACAGGCAACTTAATCCACCTAATGACAGATGCTTAGGCCTGGTCCTAATCAAAATAGCTAAATTTGTACAACTCCTATTGTGTTTATATGCAGCGAGTACTGGTAGGGGAAAAGAACCTTTATACTGGCATAACTATGTCCACGCTAAGGAGTTGCACCACTTTAGCTATAAAGGTTTCAAATCTGTATAGTTCAGGTAGTAGAACAACTAGCCCTTTTATCTTATCTTATATGTTGAAGTCATAATTAGTAATAATGTCTCATACTTGGAGGGGAAAGTAAACTTCAATCTACAATCATAACTTGACTTGCAGTCATTGCTACATTTTAATATACTTTCAGATTTTAAAAAAATGAAACAAAACCTCTACACTTGTTTGTTCCTTTTCTCTTCAGTAAGCTCTGGGGTAGATTTTACACTATAATAAAATAAAGATGTGATATTCAAATGCATCTAGAACAGCTTGGAACTGAACACCTACTGAAAGTTAGTTGGAGTTGGATGCTTAACTCCCTTAGGCATCTTGGGGGGAAGGGGGGGAATCTAAAGCATTTTCAGCATCTCTTGTAAGACACCACCATCTTAATAAAATATAATTTATATCAGTAATATTGAAACCAATTGTTCAAAATCATAAGTTAGTTTCCATCCTATAAAAATGGTTTAATACATAGTATATTTAGGGACACATCACTTGTTATCTCCTGGCAATCACAAAACGCTGTATTACCCAAGTAAGCTTTGAGCACCAGAACATATGATTCTCTTCGTAAATGCCCTACTCAATAAAAAGAATTCCACATCAGTGCTGCAAAAGACAAAAGGCAAAAAATAACCATATATTTTCTTCTTCATAGAACTAAGCATAATGTTGTTACATCATTTAGCAGATATTTACTTTGAGTACTTGAGTTGCATTATTACTCAATACCTTAAAAAGTGCATCTCAAATTTACTGTGTTAACAAATGTTATCCATCGGGGAGCAACTACAGTCCCACAAAATGGTCAGTTTAATCCATTGCGCTTTCACTTTCTGAGCAAAGAATATTGTATGATTTTATTTTATGTGGGGTGAAGAGACAGTTTATTACTCACAGTATTTATAATGCATTTCACATTCATTATCCTGAAAACCATGATACAGTCTTACTGCAACAAGAATAAATTGTTCACACACTATAAAAGTGGTATAATTCGCTCACCTCTTCAGCGATTACTCATACATATACTTGCTGACCAATATCAAAACTGTTTAATATCACTGCTAGCAACCCAAATGGAAATTATCCCTTCAGTAATATGTGCCATCAGCTTTCAAATAGTTTATATAAAACAACAAGGAATTTTATTTTCCAAACCATACACATATTTAATATGTAATCCTGAATGTGTGTCTTTTTCAGGTTACATGAATGATGCCAACTGAGTGGTGAAAGTAACATATTATTTTGTGCATTTTTGTTAATATGAAAATCCATTCAAAATTGCTCTAGCAAACTTTTATAGTGACCAAAATAGGGAAACCAAAAACTTAAAATACTGACATTAAAAAGTCTATAAAAATATACAAAGATCTCTAACAATCTATTTTCACGCTGTGTTTTACCTTTTACATAGGCCATTAAATCTAGATGTTTTTCTATATTCCCTTGTGATATTTTTCAAGCTTATAAACATGCTGGAAAACAGCTGTAATTCAACATCCCATGGTGGGTCACTTGTAGTTAAGGGATCGAACCTAGAATCCTCTGGATCTAAAATGATAAGCCTCTATTACTTGAACTAAACAATTCATATCTGTTAAGGCCATAATGGACTCAACCATTATTTATTAAGCTGAAGAAAAATACATTGGGAACCCATGGAGAAAGTGAATATATTTTACAGGTTTACCAGTCTCTTATGTACGGAAAGCCATAGTTTCAATCAAATAATTTATACTATTATATGTGCTACCATATGATTAATTCTGCAAGTTAGAGCTATCTGAATTAAATTTCTAGATTTGATCCTTTCTTCTTGCACTGATTTGTAGTTTTCCCATAAGACTGTGGCAGAAAGAGTATGCGTGTTGAAGATCATCAAAAGACCTCGTGTGGTATGTATGCGACAAAAGTAGTATTAATATGGAAATCTGAATAATTGACTACTGTTTTTAGAAACATACAATATTAGGCTAAGACTATGATGGAATGAACTCATCACTTAAGCAAATGATCACATTCCCTCCCTACACAGAATCATAGAAGATTAGGGTTGGAAGAGACCTCAGGACATCATCCAGTCCCAGCCAGGACTTTATCAAGTTGGGCCTTAAAAACCTCAAAGAATGGAGATTCTACCACCTCCCTAGGTAACCCATTCCAGTGCTTCACCACCCTCCTTGAGAAATAGCTTTTCCTAATATCCAACCTAGACATCCCCCACTACAACTTGAGGTCATTGCTCCTTGTTCAGTCATCTGCCACCACTGGGAATAGCGTAGCTCCATCCTCTTTGGAACCCCCTTCAGATAGTTAAAGGCTGCTATCAAATCCTCCCTCACTCTTATTTTCTGCATACTAAATAAGCCCAAAAAGAATGAGGAGTACTTGTGGCATCTTAGAGACTAACAAATCTATTTGAACATAAGCTTTCTTGAGCTAAAACCCACTTCATTGGATACATGCAGTGGAAAATACAGTAGGAAGATATATATACGCAGAGAACATGAAAAATGGGTGTTGCCATACCAACTATAGCAAGACTAATCAATTAAGGTAGGCTATTATCAGCAGGAGAAAAAAAATCTTTTGTAGTGATAATCAGGATGGCCCATTTCCAACAGTTGACGTTTTTTCATGTTCTCTGTGTATATATATTTTCCTACTGTATTTTCCACTGCATGTATCCAATGAAGTGGGTTTTAGCTCACGAAAGCTTATGCTCAAATAAATTTGTTAGTCTCTAAGGTGCCACAAGTACTCCTTGTTCTTTTTGCTGATACAGACTAACATGGCTACCACTCTGAAATAAGCCCAATTCCCTCATCCTCTCCTCATAAGTCATGTGCCCCAGCCCCCTAATTATTTTCGTTGTGCTCCACCGGACTGTGTCCAATTTGTCCACATCCTTTTTGTAGTGAGGGGCCCCAAACTGGACGCAATACTCCAGATGTGGCCTCACCAGTGCTGAATAGAGGGGAATAATCACTTCCCTCGATCTGCTGGCAATGCTCCTACTAATGCAGTCCAATATGCTGCTAGCCATTTTAGCAACAAGGGCACACTGTTGACTCATATCCAGCTTCTTGGCCACTGTAATCCCCAGGTCCTTTTCTGCAGAACTGCCGCTTAGCCAGTCGGTCCCCAGCCTGTAGCAGTGTATGAGATTCTTCCTCCAATTTGTCTGTATGTATGCCAATAAAAGATTTAGGAATACCTTCTATGTCTTTCGGGAACTTTTTGAGTTTTGAATTGCTCTTTTATTAATCTAGCAGATGTCAAACCAGAAGTACTAATCTTATGGAACTCTGTCACTTAGGCTGGTAGTATACTGCCCAAACTCTCTTCTTTATTTGTTCTCCATGACCAAGAATTTTATAATTTATTTTATTGTATCTGAGAACACGTACCTAAGTGAGAACATTCATATGCTTTGTAAAACAGAGTTCAGAGAATGAATTTCGTGAGGTAATTCCTTCCTGTGTATTATTAATATTTCCTGAAGTTATATGTAAACTTTTCCATAATAAGAACATGATCTTTCAACAAATTTGGTTTAGAAGAGATCCTGCAAGTCAATCTACTAAATGTTACATGCTCACCTTCTGAAAGAAATGTAAAAACTCAGCTTCTTCAAAAACACATAACAGGTTTGACAAAATTCATTAACCTGGAGACAAGCATGCAAGTTGCAATAAATAATGTTTACAACAATGCCAAGTTCCTAAGTCTGATATTTTGCTGTTTCTAAAAGTAATTTTAATGACATTTCACATAAATGGAATGAAAACTATAACTATTTTAAGTTTAGAGATGCCAGCTTCTAAAATGCTAATTTATTTTTAAGAGGGAAAAAATGTAACACTCATTAAGAGACCATATAGTACCACCCCAAGTGTCACCCTCACACTCCCCAAAATGAAAAACTGGTTGATGCCAAAATTTAAGCATCTCTTGTAGCTTGACGAACAAGTGTTTTTAACATTATTCTAAGTAAAGGCATTGATCTATTTTATTGCTGTTGTACAATGAATCATGGAAGTATTTACAGGCTTGAATAGACATTTTTTTCTTAAAACTTCCAAGCCTATTCAAATAAAAAATAGCTTTAAATATTGCCCTTCAAAGTAAAAGCAAGATGACTTGGTAGCAAAGACTCATGTAGACCGATCCATTGTCAACTACCCTGTCATATCATTGATGCAAAAAAAATATGGCAAGAACATCATAAATATATTTAGAAAGTGAGAGTTTTACTTTTTAAATTAGTTTATTTTGTTAACAAGGAAGTACAGCGTTAGCTTGATTTTGTGTTTCAAAACAGAAAACTTTTCCTAGAATCTAGTAACTGGAAGACTCATTAGCTTGACACGGGTTGTGGAGCCTTTCAGCATTAAGTCAGTGGTTTGACTTCAGGTCAGGTCAGGTCAAAAGATGTAGTTACTCAGGGCTTGTCGACAGGGTGCAGCAATGCACACTAATGGAATGCGATTTGTAAGGTGCACTACTTGATACTTTAGTATAGTACTGTTTCAAACAGTGCATGAGGGAACTATTAGTGTACAACAGCAGGGTCTACACAGACAAATTAGTGCACCACATGTTAGTGCATTTTAGAAATCATACTTCTTTAGTGTGCATTGCTGTCCTATGTAGACATGATCTTTACAACTATTAGATTATCTGTATGAGCATGATTGTGTTCTCAGTTCATTTATAGTGGACAAAAAATTCTCATAATGAGAAAGTTTGTAAGCAGTATCAGCAGACAGACCAGCAACTGATTAAGCATGGAGACTGAACTACATCTCTACCTCGATATAACGCCATCCTTGGGAGCCAAAAAATCTTACCGCGTTATAGGTGAAACCTTGTTATATTGAACTTGCTTTGATCCACCGGAGTGCACAGCCCCGCCCCCCTTGGAGCACTGCTTTACCGCGTTATATCCAAATTTGTGTTATATCAGGTGGTGTTATACTGAGGTAGCGGTGTACTTACAGACCTCTGTATCTGGTGTCTCCAAGTTACAGCTGGGGACTGTTGACAATTTGCACTGCCACTGCTCATCCTATACCTTCTGTAGAAGTAATAATACAAATATGCATTTACATAGTACCTTTCACTAAAGGTTGCAAAGCACTTTTAAAAGACCGATAGCCACATTTTACAGTTGGGGAATCTAAGATAGATTGCCTAAACCCACACAGGATGTCAACAGAAAAAACAGAACCCAGGTCTCTGGACTCCTATGTCCCTCTCTAACCAGTGGCCCACACCCTGCAAAGCTATCATTTTTCATTAACACTTTAAAATTAAAGAAGAAAACTTTTTTGTTCTGGTTGTTAACTGTATGTCTGAAAATCATGTGGACACGTTACTGTACGCTTGAGTTTACAGCTCTTACATACACGCTCAAAAACACAATACACAGGCATATTTTAAGGTACTAATCATACACTATTTAGTTTCAACATGTTGATAATTAAAGGTAGAGATGAAAGGCTTCAGGCTGTACAGTAAGACCACGTTTATTTTTGGTTTCAGATATTTTAGTTGATAAGTCAGATGCTAAAACAACTTTTCAGAAAAAAGGTTTGAGTACATTAACCCATACATAAAGTGTTGATGCAATAATTTTATGTTTGTTGTATACATAAAATTAAACAAACATAATTACTTTGCATATCAATACAGAGAGTGAAGAATCAAGATGAACCACAGAAGAAGAAGAATAAACTTTCCATATTCAAGTAGTGCAAAGAGTGTGGTTGAACTTGAGAAAGCCTAGAACTTAACTAAAACCAAAACATATGGACTGTATTCAATATATACTGGCTTCTCAGCAAAAAAGGAATATGTCATGTTATTAAAATGCCATGGCTAGTCTCCAAGAGAAAATCTGTACAGTCAGAGTTACATTAATCATTTTCATGTAAACCACCTTTATAAACAGTGGCCATTAATGAAAACTTATTTTGCCTTCCACTAAGACTTGTATACAAGCTTTGGAAAAAAGACAAAATTCTCAACACTAGAAAGCTGTCTTTTGATTGCATTATATATTGGTCTTGGTTTGTGCTTCATCCAATCAGAAGTTAGTCTATTCATAAAAGTAGCATTTGTTTTAAAGAATATACCAATTTTATATGAATAGCCTGCTATGTCATTAACTGAAATTAATAAATGAAGTTAATTGCTTAAGAACAAGCCAAGCAACTGTCTGATAATTTCACTTGTGATTTAAAAAATGGACTACATTTTGAGGCCATATTAAAAAAAAAAACCATCCTTGATTAGGAAACTTCTAGGAGCCAGTTACTCTACACTAACTGTCTCTTCCATGTAACTTAATGTCATAGAGTCATAATTATCAGAGGTACTATTTTTTTTCACATCTCTAGTTTTATACTAGGATATTTAAAAAAAATAAATCCTTGTTCATAAAATGGATATTCAGCAATGTAATGAAATTTGATCCTCAGAAACAATTTACTTTAACATATTAACAAAGTGCAACAAGATCACTTTTCACTTCAAGAGTTCAACTCTTGCAGTTAAAAAGTTAGGTAACATTCTCTAAAGTTGTTAAATGACAACTGTGGTTCAGGAAATCAACATTTATTTTCTACAATTAACGTTTTTTAGCACTTCTGAGTTGTCAGGCAGAATATAAAACAGCTGAGTCAACATTTTAAAACTGCAGTACTAAATGAGAGAGATAAGCTAATGGAAAAATGCCCACTGAATGTGAGGCTGTTTCCTTCAATACATAAAATCAGAGATTAAGGAAACAGTAGGTAATGGAATTCAGATGTTAACAAGCTAGTAGAAAACTGGTATTTTACTGTAATTTTGTTTAGTCAGAAAAACTGAAACTTGTACATAGCAGGGAGATTAGTTGCTCATGAAGAGCCAAGAAAATTTATTTACTGTATCTGAAACTTCTTGTGCAAGGTAAATAGCATCAATAAGATATATCTACAAAATCCTTTTGAACCACTGAAACATTACAGTCAACTGCTTTTACTATTCATTGCTAAGAAGTGAGTGATTCTGCTCTCTGAAGTATAAATAATATTCTTAGGCAGGTTGCTAAGAGATCCGTTGATGTGAACTGCAACTGTAACTTAAAAATTCAGAGGTATGTTGAACATTATCAAGAAAATAAGTTCCTAATATCGACCCATAAATTTGGCTATTCAAGCTTGCATTCAAAACATTTATGCTGTCCTACATGCTGTGCTGGCTTATTACATGTCTTGTAAAACAACCCACAAAATAAAGTAGAGACAGTGAGCTTGCTGTAGAATTCTGCAATATTAGTTAGTTTTATAGTAAATTGTAAAAGATTTTGTGAATTTTTGAAAGAACATGATTAAGTTCCAAAAGCCTCGTTTGCCATATTGGGATTCCCAACTATCCAACTACCTCCACAATGTTCCCTTTTACTATTAAAGAGACAAGACAGACTTCATTACAGCAATTTTATCCAAATTTGTTCAAATAAATGGATGCAAACAAACTCAGTCAATACACAGGCAACATATTTTCTTAGGAAGTTTGTTCTAATGCTGATAGCATTTTGAAATCTAGAACTACACATCTGAAACATTAAAAGCAGTATCTTTGGCTTTTTGGTGTGGAACTTTGATTGTTAATGAAAGTAATTTCACTATTTGGGAAACACTGATCCATAATGGGTGTATAACTCATCTACTCTAGTCAACCTGGAACATACAAAAAAGAACAATGCAATGAGCAACACAAGTCTTATTTTCTTTAGAATAGTAACTTCCGATTGGAAATGTTAGTGTAGCATATCTGCTTCTTTTCACCCTTAAAAATACAGTAGACAAAATAACTAGTGTTACTGAAACAAATCTGTAACCTTATCGACATGTCATCAACATGAACTTATAATTCCTTGCCATCCAAACATTTTATCAGGATGGAAAGTAACTAGAATTTTTAACTTTTTTTTTCCTCTTGCAAGATTATCAGAATTGTAACATAAAAAAGAGCTATTTGCATTAGTAATGACAAAGTAACATCTATAAAACCGGATAAATGAAAATCTTGAATTTGTCCTAAACCTAGAGATATAAGCCATTAATTACACTGACTATGCAAACTGCAGTATAGACAACTCACATTAGTGTCATATCACTTTAAATAGACAATCTGATAAAGGAAAGGAGCATATAACCCTGCTTCTAACTATATTTTGTATGGATGCTGTAGTATGAATAATGTAAAACATTTCTATTTTTCACAGATCTAGCTTAAACTTATAGCTCCAATCATGATTATAATATATTGCAATTAAAGACTGGACTTATGTTAACATCAGCAAGTTCCAGCAATAGGTATTTATTCCAATGTTCCCACTAATGACCATCATCCTTGCTAAAATTTTTTTACTGTTTTAAATAACTTTGTCCCTTGTATTAAGGGTGACCAGACAGCATCTGTGAAAAAAAGGGACAGGGGGTGGTGGGTAATAAGTGCCTATATAAGAAAAAGTCCCTAAAAACGGGACTGTCCCTATAAAAACGGGACATCTGGTCACCCTACTCGTATTTAATAATATAATGTAGGCTTTTAATCAGAAAGTGTGGTGTACATTGGCCTGTTGCTAGGTATTTACTGTAATTAAGATGTCTAATCTATATACAATTACAAAAAAGAATAAGCAGTGTATTAATTTTACAGCTTTAGTCTTTGAATAGGTTTGATAACTTGCTGATCATCATCACTGCTTATTCTTTGAATGGATGTGTGTTCACATTTTGGTAAATGCCACACTCTATAAGGAATGATGCACTGAAAAATTATTTTTAAAAAGTTTGTTCTCATATCAGGAATGGATTTGAATAGACTTCACTGTACTTCCAACGGCCAAGTGCCATCCATTATTAAACTTCAGGTTTTACCAAGTCTTCTACTAGACGTCTACAGTTAAGCTAGAAGTTTTGGCTGTGATACAAGCAGTGATGAAAACCATATGAGTAGTAACAAGTCTTAATGCCTTTCTTCAGTACTAAAATGGGCTAATCTGTAGAAGCAGTTTACTCAAGTATCATCCAGGGTACCAGGCAGATCAGGAACTTTTCAAGTTGAATTTTTCCTTGAAATGCCCACTCTCAATTTTACAGCACTCAACACAAGTTTGTTAATAATTTCTTAAAATTAAAAAAATTGAAATAAACCTCTTAGGTGGATTATCACTGCTTTTGGAAGACCTGCCACATTTACCAGGTATGTTACATTTTTGTATCTATTCGCATTTAAACAGCAGTACAGAATTAAGCAACATATTTTCAATTACTATATGAAGATAACACTGTTAGGTAAATAAATACTTTGCAATACTAAATGATTTCTAAAGTAAAAATATTTTTCATAATATACTTTGTAGTTCAAATATTTTCAAGTTTACTGAAATTTTAGAATCAAATAAAGTAAAAGCAATAGTGCTCTAACTGAATAAGCAAACAACCTTATAAAAAGAAGAGAAGCGATTTATTTTGTCATGTAAACACCTAAAGCGATATATGATAAATCTTTCCTTGTTATTTTAATCTATGTGTTATTTTAATCTATCTATGTAATTGTAAGTATAATCATTACTTACAATTAATATACTTCTAAAAATTATTTTAATGAAAAAATTATTTTATCAAGTATAACAGAAAATGATTTAAAAACAAAAATTAAAAAGTGAACAGAATAGACGTTTAAATAAGTGAAAACAGCAAACATGCTCACAGATTAATGTTCATTTACCTTTCAACTTACAAGTAAAGTAGACTCTATCCAAAGTCAATAAAATAAAAAACAATATCTCAGCTATTTTATTTAAGACTGCATTTCTCATAGTTGCACGGTGTATCTTTAACATAATGCTGTATTTTCCAGACCATGCCTTAGTTTTTTAGATGTTCTTATTCAGAAAGTTGTTTAATTTTATTTTTCTTAGGCATTAGTCCAAAGAAACACAAAGAGCTAGAATATAAAACCATTTATTTTTGGGAAGGAACAATGACTAATAAAAGCCAAACTATTTTTAAATATAGTGGTCAAAGGAGCTATTATCTTGCCTTTCTTTGAATAAAAGCTCTGCACAGAGTAATGATTTGTGATACTAATGAACACAAGGATTTTCCCTGACTGTCTTCCAGCAAAACCAGTGTTTTATTCCTGGCTCATTTAAACATTTCCTTTTCAGAAACAATACTCTAGGAAACTTGCCTCCCTTCATCAAACTACCTTAACAGCAGCTCTTTCTAAACATGGCTCTTAAAAGGACTAAATATTGACTATTCTCCTGTTAACTCCTTCAGTGTCATGACTTATAAGAAAACAATGATCACATGTTGCCGTTTTCTGCTGCTGGAATCTAGCCACAGAGTAATTTCAATGTTTTTCTTTGACCCTATGCATACTTACCAGGGCCTTCAAATAATCTTTATGCCCCCAAACTGATTTATTGTATTTTCTCTTGTAATGCACATTTACTATTTTAATATTATGAAGTTACTGTACTGTTACACACGAATTTCGAATCCAAGTTTTATTACATCTGAATGGTGTTAGTCACATTAAAATAACATTAAGAGTTTATCATAAACTTTATGTAATAATCTAGAAATACCAAGTACTGTACCACACTAACAAATGCATAAAAAAGAAGAGTTAATCTCTTCTGTATGTTATCTGGCAGCCTGAGGTTTGGGATAAAACAAACAACCTTTAAAATTCCAAATCATAGAGGCTAAACTACGTTCCAAGGGGAGTTTGTAGAGGCACAATATCTTCTAGAGCTTCAGGGTGTGCAAGGAAAACATTACCATTGCAGTGTGTTTAAGTGCTGAGTATGCTTTCTGCACCCCATCAACTTCCTGCCTGGTGCTGGAGCACACAGCCCCTTCTACTTCCCCACCCTTAAATATGGAGTGGCTTGTGCTCCTGGAGGTGCTGCACAGGAGCACTGTCTGAAGTCAGGGAAGCACAGGGACTCTATGCAGTTGATGCAAGTAGAAGAAATGCTTCTTGTGCCCTTCCCCACTCCTGCTGTAACTGGGCTAAATCTCCCCCTCAGTGTTCTGGTCAATTAGTAAGTATGAAAATTGCTGAGGGTATACATTATCTTGACAATAGTAACCCATTTCACATATTTTATTACATAGTTACATATTTAAATATTTCATAAAATATCTGGACTAAAACATTTGGAGCATTTATATTAATCTACTGGGATTTAAGCAGACACAAAAGTTAATAAAGACGTTAGAACTAAGCTAAAGAATTACAATGTTTTTGCAGAAAATGTTCAATACCTCTTCACTGTGAAATTCAGAATTTCACAACCACTAAAACATTTGAAATTTCAAATGGAAATGCGTGCTACTTCCCACTGACATTTCTGTCAGTTATACATCCATTTCAGAGGGAGAATAAGAACAGGTACTCCTGAAACCCCCCCTACTTTATAGCATAATAATTCTTATATTCCCTGGGATTTATGAAGTTACTTCCAGTATAATTAATGTAATGCTTAAAACACAGTTTCATAGAATCATAGAATACCAGGGCTAGAAGGGAGCTCAGGAGGTCATCTAGTCCAACCCCTTGCTCAAAGCAGAACCAATCCCCAAATTGTCCCCTTAAGGATTGAACTCACAACCCTGGGTTTAGCATGCCAATGCTCAAAACCAGTGAGCTATCCCTCCCTCTCAAAATTTAAAAAGCCAGGCCAGAGACACTAAGGCCCAGATCCACCATGAAATCAATTGGAGTTAATAGCCTAAGTGATATACCCAAGATCACAGAGGAAGCTGTGGTAAAGCAGGGAATAGGACCAAAGCCTCCCATGTGCTAGGTTAGCACCCTAATCACTGGACCATCCTGCCTCAATAATATTAAGAACAATGAGCCTGACACACACAAACACACACACACCATTGGTCTCATATAAGTAAATTAAAAGCAACAATGCAAAACAACAAAAACACAAACTGGAATTTAGCATCGGCCAAAGCAACACACCTGTATAAGTGAGTGCACTCACTTTCCCAAAGCTAGAACTAGAAAATGACAGAAGTAACAAGTGTCAAAGTGCCTGCATCAAGAGAATCTTTAACCATAAATTGACAATTAAACATTTAATTTAACAATCAAACAAGGATCTACATCCACCCAACATTTCCCAAAAGAATTCTCTGACATCCCAAAAAGAGATTATCTTATAAACAGAATATGCATAACAAAATTTACAGCAGTGCCTCTTGTGTTCTACATAGAATACGGTAGGATACACCCAGCTCCTCAAATTAAGTCTAAATATCCTAGTAAGTGGACAATTAGAGCAAAAATTGGGTCTCCTGAATCTCAGTTCTGTGTTCTAAACAAGGAGACCATGCTGCCTTCTTCAATTTCAAGTCAAAGCTATCTTTGCTCCTGGACTGGAGTACCTCGTTCCTAGATCCACCTAATCAGATTAGTGGACCCAGTTAGGTTTGAATTTTCTATGAGAGATTTACCATATATATGAGGGTCACTCTATTAACAGGCTAGTGACTAAATATGATTGTCTTTTGTCCCCTGAATTCCCCTACCTATATATACTATCTTCACAGATAACCTGAGGGGATTAAGGGTTTAGAGAGAGAGCAAGCATGTAAGGATGAAATCAGAGAGCCAGTGGTGAATATCATACTCTGAGTCTGACTGATTGCAGCAGAAAGAGTTTTTGAAATCCTATGCCATGGCTGACATACAAGTGAAAAGCAATTTCTTCACCTCCACTGTAGCATCTAGAAAGCCTTGCAAAAAAATTCTAGGTGGCTGATTAAACCAGTGTCTATTTGCAAAGAACTTTTGCTTCTTATTCACTGTGACTATATGAATATAACTGATTGGATTCTAACAACACTGGCTACATCCATGGTAGCTGATCCATGTTAGGAGGGGACAAATCAAATTTATCTCATATTCCATAATTGTCTAATATGAAGCATCTGGCAGTGTATATTGTCAGAAGCAATTTCTATATTCCTAACTGACAATTCCTATATTTCTAACATGGTGCCTACTTTTTGCCAGTTTTGCTTGCAAGATTTCTAATGTGCTGGAGGAGTTTCAGTGACATATCTAGCAGATGGAACCATTTCCCCTGTTATTAATAAACTCTGATAAGGGATTTTGGACCTACTCTTGACTGTTCATTAATGTTTTCTTTGGGAAAAGGTATTAGCTCTCCTTAGGCAAGCAATTTAGCCATGCTCAGGAAGTCATGTGAACAGTGACAATCTTGACAATTATTGTTTATGGGCAGGTTATTAAGAAGACTGTAGAGAAACAATCTGGAACTCTCCAATTTCTCTGACCCATGGTCAATATGATTTTCTTCTGGGCATGGAACTGAGACTGCACTTGCTTCAATGGTTGATTACTTTCTTCCAGTCTTGGAGAGAGGTTAGGTGTCCAGGCTGACTCTTTTAGAGCTGTCTTCAGTCTGATACTATTGGCCACAATGTTTTGTTCATTTGTTTGCAGAATCTAACTGGTATAATTCAGTAGTTGCAATGTTACCTTAAATAGAATTATGAAAACATATTGCTGAGCAATTGCTCATCAGTCTTACTGGCAGTTTCACAGGCTTCTATTTGATCACCCAATGTGTGCAATTTATATGGTGTGCACTGGGGGAAACTGTCAGAGATCTGGATTGCATTGGCATTAATTCACAGATGATTCAAGGCTCAGGTCTGAATGGTGCAGACTCCTTGCTTTCCCAAGGATTAGTCAAGGGGAGTGGATGAGAGCAATCTGGCACAAGGTAAACCCAGAAATTATTTATTGGATATTATTAACAGGCATCGTGTACTACCACCTGTCCCTGCTTTTGCAATGAGATATATGTATTTTGTTGAGATAGTCTGAAATTTGGGAGTGTTTCTGGATTTCTAAATAGCCATAATAATGTAAAAAATACTTTTCAATCTGCATATGTCTGACTATTCCTCTGATGTGGATATAGCCCAACTGATCAACATCTTTGGGACCTCTGCACTGGATTACTACATGGGACTGCACTTGGATCAGCCATAACCTTACAACAATAAGTCTTATCTATTTAGATTGTAAACTTTTCAGGGCAGACTGTCTATGACTCTGGCCATGTACTGCCCCCAGAACAATGGGGCCCTTATCTTGGGGTTTAGGCCTATAAGTGCTCCTGTAACACAAATAAAAATATTACTTCTGTTCCCAGTGATGGACATTGGCTTACAGTTAATTTACAGGTACAATTTAAGTTTCTGATCTTAAACAATACAGACCTATACAATTTGGATCTTTGTCACATAAAAGATCGACTCTTTCCCTATATGCCATTGCAACAATAGTAATAAGTGCAGGGCTTTTACCAGGAATCTTTTGATCTGAATACCTAAGATAAAAGGCAAGTTGATCCAGAGTTTGAGAACTTAACAACGGTAGATTTTTTTTGCCCCTCAAATTTGAGCACATGATCAGAGAATGTTCTGATGGATGTATTTTATACCTAATATAAATATTTACCATCCCTCTAAATGCAACAGGAACAGTAAATCAGTTTAAAACATATTGCAATTTAATGCTAACAGCCATCAGATCATTAATAAACTGGGATCATATCCTAAAAACTTGTGCCAAGTTTTGCTACAAAACTCACATACAACGTTTCTCATAACTCTAGAGCCCACTGTACTAAACTCAAACCCTATTTCAGTGTATTATCAAGTGACCTTTTAACTGAGCTCAATAAACTCCTTCACTGTTGCATAAGCATCAACTATTCTGCAACTTCATTCTTATTTTTTGTAAGAATCATTTTTGGCTATGGCCAAAGAGTGTTACAAGAGGTGAATTAAACTAGAAGTATAAAGAAGTTATTTGCAGTTCTACATTCTCTAACTTTGGCTATATTTTGTTCTTTTTCCCCCCAGATTATTCTCTGTGAGAAGACATGAAAGAATATGTGTTGCTTCTCTTCTTGGGTTTGTGCTCTGCTAAACATTTCATTGGCCTTTCACACTTTACATTAAAGCATATGATGCTGCAAGATATGGAAGATGAAAGCGACGATGATAACTCTTTACTTCCAACTGGAAGACCAATTCCACCAGAAGTTCCTTTTGATATGTTTCCAGTATGTCCCTTTGGATGTCAGTGTTATATGAGAGTTGTCCACTGCTCTGACCTTGGTAAGAATAAATCTGCATGTCTGTTTATCACAGGAATTATTCTTTGGAAATTTTTTAAAGAATGCGAATTCTGCACTTCCATGAATTATGAACTTATGAAACAAATCATGTTTTGAGGGACAAAGTAGTATTCATTTTCAATTTTTTTCTACTAGATTGTTTCAGTCAGATTTCCAAAGGATATCATCTATGAAATTCTCTCCCTGAGGCCTTGTCTACACACACAACTTATACTGATTTGTTCACACCAGTTTAGAAACTGATGTAATTAAAATCAGTGCAACCTCCTTCTGTGAGGGTTGACTTGTATCAATGTAATTGAAGCTGGTAAGCAATTTAGACTACATAAAACTCATTTCCTTAATTATAAAATGCTATTTTATTTAGACAAAGATTTGTTTTCCTATCTTTAAACAAGATTATTTCAATCCAATAATGAGAGAATAATGCCCACAAACATAAAAAAATCTTATGTTCCTAAAATTTTCAGACACACACATTCTGCCTTCACATATTTCCTTTATTTCAATTGAAAATGCGCCAAAGTATATGAGGACAGAATATGACCTGTATCAAATGTGCAATGTCTTGTATTTGTATTAGACAAGTCCCTACTCCTCTCTCCCATAAAAGTTTATATCTAAAAAGTATATGGATTTGCAGAGCAGTAGATCACATGACGACAGAAAAGGATGACAAGAGATAAAGAAGCCACAAATCAGCCACAAGGAAATTATAACGCAAGAGCATAGAAAGAATATCATTTTTTTGTTTAGGTTAAGACTGAATAGCTTAACCATAATGATGACATTTTGATCAAAGGAAAATATGTTAATAACACTGTAAGATTCATAGATATATAATATAGTACATAAGGATCACAGTCTCTAAAATTAATGACTACAGTCTCTATCTGTGTAAGTGTTTGTTGTTAGGATTTACATAATTCGAGGATGCCAATGGGTTGTTTTAACCTGAGTTTATAACAAAATTGGGTATTATTAAAGAAAAACCTTTTTCTTTTAAATCCCCACTCCACTGACTCCTTTTCCTCTCTCTTGTTACCCTCACCCCTCTATCATTCTCACCAGCTCTGCCTACTCTTCCGCTTTCCATCCTGATCTGCCCAGTCCTCCTGCCAACACAAATCCTCCCACATCTGGATCCCTCTCCTTATCTCTGGTGACGTGTGCCTCACCCATGGACCTCCCTCCATTCTCACCCTCTCCACCTCCTACACCCATGTCTGCCATCACATCTGCTCTTCTCATGCCACAATTCTCAACCTCATGCCCATCCCCCTTCTTTCTCCCTTTTTCTTGCTTTCTCTGGAATGTCCCTTCAGTCTCTAAAAAGATTACTGCCATCCACAACCTCTTCATATCTCACTCTTTCCAGTTCTTGGCTCTCACAGAATCATGGATCCCTTCATATGACAATGCCTCTGCAGCTTGTCTCTATTATACAGGCCTGTCTTCTCTAACTCCCCGTGCTGGATCAGACTGGGTGTGCTTCCTCCTCCCTTTTCCCACTCCTTCTCTTCATGAACAGCACTGTATTTGGCTCTCCTCTCTCCCTTCTCATTACTGTCATCTACCTTGCACCCAACTCCTCCCCATCAGCCTTCCTCCTCTCTGATCTGTGCACTCTCTCTTTCTCTCTTCACAATTCCCCTTGGCCTTGTTGAAAGCAAAAATTATTTTTTAATTCCAGAATTAAAAACTTGTGGTAATCTCCTGATCGTATTCTTTTTCTCTAACATCTGATATGTTGTCTAGAGAATATGCTCTTCCATTTTTAAAAAATAGTTATATACATGAATTTCATCAAAAATTCTTTTAAGAATGATATTACTTCCACGAGGTATGAAACCTTTTTTCTTCTAGAATTGTTTAAAATTAAGGCAGCTCATCTTTTTTTCTGCTTCCATTACAGTCCAATGGCAAAATTCCCGTTCTTTTAGGTCCCAGTTCAGAAAGGTAACTATGCACATGAACAATCTTAGGAGCATGAATAATCCTTTGACTTCCATGGGAGTACTCACACAGTTGAGCAGATATTTAGATACCTTGCTGGAATGAGACCTACAATAGAAGCAGACACATGCTTAGTTTTTCTTAAAACGGTTAATGTTCTATCCTAGAACTGAATTCACACAAATATATAAATCAGAGCCAAAGAAATATATTTTAGTGCCACACATTATCAGAATTCAGAAATATTAATGAGGTTGTCACAGGGTGCTCTTCTCACTGCTGGACAGCCCTGGGGAATAGCTCTGCTAGGCTGACATCTCTTCCAGTGATCACTCTCCATCACTCTGTCTCTTTCCCTCTCTGTGATCCCTCTCTCGTTCCAGGGACTGCAACCTCCTCTTTATGACTCAGCCCTCCAGCCAGGTCATTATATGGTTTCCCCTTCTGGGAGTATATCAAAATCCCTTCTCACTAGCAGTCTCAGGCAGTCTTCCCTTTCACTGTCCTATAGTGCCACTCCCTCAGGGTCTGGTATGGAAACCCAGGCGCACCTTCTAATCCAGGTTCCCAGCCCAGGGACCCTACAACATGCAGCCAAGATCGGTTCAAGTCCCAAATCTTGGTGTTTACTCCCTGGGCTGCTTTCTGCTTTGCATTCCTTCTAGATCCTGCTCACTTCAGAGTATGCCCTTCCCTCAGGGTGAGGGCCAGGCCTCCAAGGTCCTACTCTTTTCCTGGGTTCCCTACTTCCCTCTCTACTGAACAGAGGGTGACAACTGCCTGCCTCTCAACAGCCTTTGCTACTGCCAGCTGCCTGGGTTTATACTAGCCCAGCCCACCTCTGCTCAGGTGAGCTTCCTCTAATCAAGGCTTTCCACTCAGCCTATATCTCACTCATTTGCTGCTTAATGACTTAATGGGCCTGCTTGGCCTAATCTAGATCTCGCAGAAGCAGTGTGCGCACGCACACACACACATCCTTCTGTACTGAAGTTTTTGTTGTTTTAAGATCTTAGCCTACATAATATCCATCTCCAAGGATAAGAGACACAAGCCTGTTCCCTTTGAAGGTCTATTCTTCTAGGAAGTATAACCATACTTAACAATCATAAATGTGCTTGTCATTTCTCTTTAAGTTTATATTTATTTAACTGAAGAGTTCATTTAACAGGAAACATTCTAAAAATTTACAGTAAAATAAGACTAACACAATACTGATTTTCTAATCAACCCAATATTCATATATTTAGTGACCCAAGAGTAATACAAAAAATAAAAATATAAAAAAACTAATAAAGATCCTTATG
The DNA here is from genome assembly GCF_007399415.2 of Gopherus evgoodei. Lineage (NCBI taxonomy): Eukaryota > Metazoa > Chordata > Testudines > Testudinidae > Gopherus > Gopherus evgoodei. The sequence goes on from NC_044328.1 coordinate 89,010,568, forward strand.
CTCAAAATAAAAACAGCACAGCAATTTCTTCCTATGGGTCATAAAAAGTTATCAAAGCCATAGGACTTATGCACAGGATATGGAGCAGAACATGCCACTTAAATAACAAATAGAATCTACCACTCTTTTAACTACAAGAGTAAAGAATAAACTAAACTAAATGTTCAACAACCATAAAAAACAGTATTTCTAGATCTAAGACCTACATTCCAGTACATAAGAATGGCCATACTGGGTCAGACCAATGGTCCATCTAGCCCATTATCCTGTCTTCTTACAGTGGACAATATCAGGTGCTTCAGAGGGAATGAACAAAACAGAGTGATCCGTCCCATGTTGTCCCTTCTCAGCTTCTGGCAAACAAAGGCTAGAGACACTCAAAGCATGGCTTTGCATTCCTGTCCATCCTGTCTAATAGCCACTGATGGACCTATCCTCCATGAACTTATTTAGTTCTTTTTTGATCCCTGTTATAGTCTTGGCCTTCACAACATCCTCTGGCAGAGTTCCACAGGGTGACTGTGTGAAGAAATACTTCCTTTTGTACAGTAACCCTGTATCAGCATATCTTCTACCAATAAGTGAAGCTCCTAATCTTCAAACCTGATCATTTGCAACACAAGCCCTCACAATGTGTGACACCTATGCTTTAGTTCATGTCAACTCATTATTGGAAGTTTTTTTTAAATAGGGTATAACCTATTTTTATGGATGTTTTCCTCATTATCTGAACAAAATAAACAACTTTTACAATCTGTAACAGGGTAATGGTTGTTGGGGGCCTTGTTACAGGTTGCAAAACTGTTTTATTAAATTCAAACATTTAGAAAAGATCCATAAAACAGATTTAATATTTAAAATAATTATACATTTGTCATTTATGGCACATGTCGTTAAACATAGGCCATTTGGAACCAGGTAGTAGGAAGAGCTCTTGTGGAATGCCACAACCTTTATTTCGGCCCTTTCCATATTAATTACACCTTCTTTCCCCAGAACAAGTACTGCTGTCTGGACTCTACCTTAGGACTGCTGTACCCTCTTCTTCCCCACTGCCTTCCTGAGGCTATGGTCTGAACTCTCTCCTATCTGGAATCTCCTGTCAGTTCCTGCTTAGTTTCCCATCCTTCCCTGATAGGCCTTTCTCCAACCCTGGATGGGAAAAAGTGGGGGAGAGGTGAACAGAGGGTCCAGAGCTGCAAAAAACAGCCTTTGTCTCATGTAATATATGTGCAATGGGATGGAGGCTGAACCAGGTCTGACAGTGAGCTTTCTACAGAGGATAAGATTATATTTCCTATTGCATGCTCTTGTTATAAACTTACATTTTATGTTTAATAAAGAAGTATACATCGCTCAAGTGAATTTAAATTATGTTGGGATTCAAACTCAAGTTTAAAAAGGCATAGTTAGAAATCCTCAGAATTTGCCTATTCATGACAGCTAGCAACCAAAGCTGAAGACAATAAGATCATTAACTGGAGCAGCCAAAAACAACTAAACCCTGAACTCCGGTATTTCCAAATACAAAAAGTGGGACTGATCGGATTTTTAAATGTGTTCTTTTTTTAAATTATAAATCTAAACATCCAAGGTGAAATTCATTGCAATGAAGAAGGCCCATGAAAAATCCCTCCACACCCCACTTTACTTCTCCTCAACGTAACTTCCGCTCTGTATTTAAAGTCATATCTACTTACTTTATTGACAAATACACCTCTACCCCGATATAACGTGACCCGATATAACACAAATTTGGATATAACGCGGTAAAACAGTGCTCGGGGGGCGGGGGGGGGCTGCGTAATCCGGTGGATCAAAGCAAGTTCAATATAACGTGGTTTCACCTATAACGCAGTAAGATTTTTTGGCTCCCAAGGACAGCGTTATATCGGGGTAGAGATGTAGTAGTTTTTACTCCTCTTAATTCTGAAGAACACGAAGTAATACAGAAGAACACACCAGATTCAATTCTGCCTTATAAATCAATAGTTAGCAAAGAGAAATAAAGACCACATTTGAATTTCAGATCAAAGGTAGAGATTACATACTAATAGTTTTTAAAAATCATATTTTGACTTGTAAGCTGATCCTACATAATATGGGTCCACTGAATTATTGAATACCATGAAGCCACATTATTGTAACTTTTCTAACCATAACTATTTAGTTTAATAAGCAAACAGGATGTGTACATTTTATTTTGAGTAACTCTAACCAACTGTTTTTTACTGAAAGTGCAAGTCAAGATAAATCTTGTTATTTTAAAATGTCCAGTATAGAAGAGTACTAGCATGGGAGTCAAGAGAGCTGGGCTCAGTTCTAACTCAGTGTGACCTCTCTGTTTCACAGTTTACCCATTTGTGAAATGGAGAAAAAATGTGTATCTGTTTTTCTAAAACACTTTGAGATCTATGAATTAGAAATGTGTTTAAGTATTATCGTTTACTTTTTGTATTTTATGAAGCTTGGATATTGAAAATAGACGAGTCAGTTTAACTTTTTATTTTATACAGTCAGTTCCTACTCATTTTCACTTTCTGGTGCCTACACTTTAAAAGGATGCTACAAACTTTTGGGGAAACGACAGATAAATTTTATTCTTTTAAAAAAGTAACTGTTTCAATGGAATACTGAAAACAATGGAATTGTGGGCTGATGTTGAGCTTTGTATAAATATGAAACTTTTTTTAAAAGCTAAAATTATAAGATAGACTGAACTAACAACATATGTATTCAATGCAGAGCTAAAAACCACACATTTACATTCTCAGTGTGTTGTCCTGCTTAGCAGTTAATGGTTTACTGTATATCAATAGAAGATATTTATATATTTTTTTGTTTATCATTAACACTAAATAGGTTTGACTTCAATACCAAACAATATTCCAGCTGATACTCGCATGATAGACCTTCAAAACAACAAAATTAAAGAGGTCAAGGAAAATGATCTCAAAGGACTCACATCACTTTATGTAAGTTTGTCATTTTCTGATTCAGTGTTATTTAGGCAACTCAGAGATTGAATTTATTTATATAAATTATGACTTCCTTCTACAACAATTTAGATTAATTAGAATAAAATATTTTGATGTCTTCAACTCTGGGTGCATACACATTACAGACTGCAATCTTGTCAGTTTACATGGAGCTCACAACATCCAGACACGTGCCATGGGCAGGGAAAATACATTCAAGCTTTTAAGTACCCAGAGAGAAATTTCTCTCAGCTTTAACTGACTATAAGACAAATTTCCCACTCTCCCCATCTAAGTACTGTAACCAACAGCCATAAACTTAATCCCACATGTGAAAGAGATGTCTGGGAGGAATTTTCAAAAGCACTCACCTAACTCTGCTTCCATTGAAGTGAATGGTAAAACTCCTACTAACTTCAAATAAAACAACGTAAGGCCAACACTGAGCTCCTTTGAAAATCCTGTCTGCCGCCTTATTAATTCTTTAAGATATAGGCAAGCATACTAAATTAAAATAATATGAAAATTATTAAAAATTATGATGAGAAAATGACACTTTAAAACTAGAATATATCAGTTTGACAGGATTGTACCTGATGCTCCCTTCCAGCAGTGCAAGCAAAATAGGATGGGCTGGGGTGACTGGGAGGTCTAGATCAGGAAAATCTGTTATAAACAACTAAGGTAAACAAAAATAAAAATCACCTGCCTTTTGCAAAATCCCTCCTATCTCACAAATATTTGAGGTTTTTTCCCCATATCTTCTATCTCCTCACAGATCATGCAGCATATCTTGGTTTCTTTAATAGTCTTTTAGTTCAGTTTTTAGACATAACAGACAGCCACCATACACAAAAATCAGAGGGGTAGCAGTGTTAGTCTGGATCTGTAAAAGCAGCAAAGAATCCTGTGGCACCTTATAGACTAACAGACGTTTTGGAGCATGCTTTTATATACACAAAAAGAAAAGAAAAGAAAAGAACAAATCCACACCTCAAGTCAAAGAAAGAGTCAAGTCAAAGGCAACTGACCAACATAGAGTACCTTAAAAAGAGATCCCCAATGTCACGGTAATAAATACAGGATAGATAGGTTTGACTACTGGAAAAAATCCTTTCTGACAGAACTTGGTCTCTCAACAACAAATGAAAGTTTAGCAAATCTAATGTACTCCACAGTCTATCAGTAGAGCTTTTACTTATTGTGGATTCATTGGTAGTAGAGAAAATAGGTATTATACAACCTTAGTGGTTGCCACACTTAATGTCTATTTATCAAATGCCTTGCATCCAGACACAAAAATGTAATCAGTATGAACTTTACAGTAAGTTGACGAAGAACACACTATTTTTTTATTTAAGTGAACATTAACTGATACTAACCTCCAGTGTCAGAACACAGAGATAAATCAGAAGCCATTACTAAGGCTGCGAGTCTGTCACAAAGGTCACGGAAGTCATGGATTCCATGACTTTCCGGGACCTCCACAGCTGCAGCTGCCGTTGTGGCTGACCCCAGGGCTGCCCGAGCAGCTGCTGGGGCAGATCCCAGTGTGAGACGTCCAGGTGGCTGCTAGGGAGGCCCTGGGGCTGGCTGCTGGAGTGGACCCTGAGGCCAGCTGCTCCAGCTGCTGCTGAGGCAGCCCCAAGGGCAGCTGCATTGGCCACTGCTGGGGCAGCCCCAGGACTGCACAAACAGTGGCCAGTGCCACTGGCCCCGGGAGCCGCTGGAGCAGCAGTGGTCCCTGAGCAGCAGGGGTTTCAGAGTGGCAGTCCTCGGGGGCCTCGGAGAAGGAGGTGGCAGGGACTGACTGACCCCACCCTCCACCACCAAAGCAGAGGCCAGCCGTTGGTCCTCAGGGCCCCAGGAACTGCTAAATTTTTGTCAGGGATATTTACAATAAAAGTCATGGACAGGTCACGGGCTGTGAATATTTGTTTATTGCCCATGACCTGTCCATGACTTTTACTAAAAATCTCCATGACTAAATAAGACGGTTACTCACCTTTGTAACTGTTGTTCTTCGAGATGTGTTGCTCATATCCATTCCAGGTAGGTGTACGCGCCGCGCGTGCATGTCTGCCGGAAACTTTTTACCCTAGCAACTCCAGTGGGCCGGCAGGTCGCCCCCTAGAGTGGCGCCACTATGGCACTAGATATATACCCCTGCCGGCCCGCCCGCTCCTCAGTTCCTTCTTGCCGGCTACTCCGACAGTGGGGAAGGAGGGCGGGTGTGGAATGGATATGAGCAACACATCTCGAAGAACAACAGTTACAAAGGTGAGTAACCGTCTTTTCTTCTTCGAGCAATTGCTCATATCCATTCCAGGTAGGTGATTCCCAAGCCTTACCTAGGCGGTGGGGTCGGAGTGAGAAGTCGCGGCCTGGAGCACTGCAGAACCAAAGGCCGCATCATCTCTGGACTGCTGGACCAGCGCGTAATGGGAAGCGAATGTATGGACCGATGACCAGGTCGCCGCCCTACAGATCTCTTGGATCGGGACGCGGGCGAGGAAAGCCAGCGATGACGCCTGTGCTCTGGTGGAGTGAGCAGTCACACGGCCCGTCGGAACCTGGGCCAGGTCGTAGCAGGTCTTGATGCAGGAAGTAACCCATGAAGATAACCTTTGGGAGGAAATCGGTAGCCCCTTGACCCGGTCCGCTACTGCCACAAATAACTGGGGGGACTTGCGGAAGGGTTTGGTCCTGTCCACATAAAATGCTAGTGCTCGACGGACATCTAGCGAGTGGAGCTGCTGCTCGCTGCGGGACGAATGGGGCTTGGGAAAGAAGACTGGGAGAAAAATCTCTTGGTTCACATGGAAAGCTGAGACCACCTTGGGAAGAAAGGCAGGGTGAGGTCTCAGCTGTACCTTGTCTTTATGGAAGACGGTATACGGTGGGTCCACCGTGAGGGCCCTCAGCTCTGACACTCGTCTAGCTAAGGTAATGGCCACAAGGAAGGCGGTCTTCCATGAGAGGTAGAGCAGGGAGCAAGTAGCTAATGGCTCGAATGGAGGGGCCATAAGCCGAGTCAGGACCAGGTTGAGGTCCCATGAAGGGGCTGGAGGGCGAATTTGTGGATAGAGCCGCTCCAGCCCCTTCAGGAATCTCGCCACCATAGGGTGAGAGAAGACCGAATAGCCATCCACTCCAGGATGAAACGCAGAGATGGTGGCTAGGTGGACTCGGAGAGACGACAGTGCCAGACCTTGGGTCTTAAGGGACCAGATATAGTCTAACAGAGTGGTGACGGGAGTCTCCGTAGGACGAAAAGCTTTCTCTGAACACCAGCAGGAGAAATGCTTCCACTTAGCTGTGTAAGTCGCTCTGGTGGAAGGCTTCCTGCTGCCCATGAGAACCTCGCGAACCGGGGTGGAACATCGCAACTCAGAGTCTGTCAACCACGCAGGAGCCATGCCGTCAGGTGAAGAGACGGAAGGTCCGGGTGACAGAGCCTGCTGTGGTCCTGAGTGATCAGGTCCCGATGAAGGGGCAGGGTAACTGGGTTGGCTTCTGAGAGGTCCAGCAACACGGGATACCAGTGCTGTCTGGCCCATGCTGGAGCTATGAGAATCACCCGGGCTCTGTCTCTGCGCACCTTGATGAGAACTCTGTGAATCAGCAGGATGGGCGGGAAAGCATAACACAGGCGGGCTGTCCATGGGATCAGGAATGCATCCACTAGAGATCCTGGCTCCCGACCCTGGAAGGAGCAGAATGTTCGACACTTCCTGTTCACCCTGGACACGAAGAGGTCCATCCGGGGACGACCCCACCTCTGGAAGAGTGAGAGGGCGACGTCCGGACGGAGGGACCACTCGTGCGAACGGAAGGATCTGCTCAGCCGATCCGCTAGGGTGTTCCGCACTCCCGGGAGATAGGAGGCTGAAAGGTGAATCGAATGGGCTATGCAAAAGTCCCAGAGACGTATTGCCTCGAGACAGAGTGGAGAAGACCTGGTGCCGCCCTGCTTGTTGATGTAAAACATGGTCGTTGTGTTGTCGGTGAAGACCGCGACACAACGACCTTGAAGGAGATGGACAAACGCTTGACAAGCAAGGCGGACCGCCCTCAACTCCCGTACGTGGATATGGAGGTTGATCTCTTGTGGCGTCCACAAGCCCTGGGTTCTCTGGGTGCCGCAGTGAGCCCCCCATCCCAGATCGGAGGCGTCCGTGGTCAGGGATGCCGAAGGTTGGGGCGGATGAAACGGGAGCCCTGCACAGACTACCGATTGGTCCAGCCACCATCGAAGAGAGTCCAGCACCTTCTGAGGGACAGTGACGACCGTGTCCAACGACTGTCTGGCTGGCCGATACTGCGCAATGAGCCATGATTGAAGAGGTTTCATGCGGAGTCGAGCATATGCTGTTACAAATGTGCAGGCTGCCATGTGGCCTAGGAGGGCCAGGCACGTTCGTAGAGAGGTCATCAGGGCCGCTCGCAAACGTAGAATGATGTCCGACAAAGACTGGAACCTGGGCAAGGGTAACAAGGCCCTGGCCAGGGTAGAATCTAGAACGGCCCCGATAAACTCTATCCGCTGCGTGGGAAGTAGAGTAGACTTGTCCACATTGATTACGAGGCCCAAGATCGCAAAGAGGGTGTTGATCCTGTCGACATGGTTGCGGACCTGTAGCTCCGACGTGCCTCGGATCAGCCAGTCGTCCAAATAGGGGAAAGACGTGGATGCGGCAACGTCGAAGATGTGCGATGATGACTGCCATGCATTTTGTAAAGACTCTCGGGGCCGTAGAGAGGCCAAACGGAAAGACCGCAAATTGGTAATGTTGGCGGTTGGCCACGAAGCGGAGGAAAAGCCTGTGTTGGGGGGGCAATTGAGATATGAAAGTAAGCGTCCTGCATATCAAGGGCGACGTACCAATCTCCGGGATCCAGGGAAGGGATGATGGTTCCAAGGGATACCATGCGGAACTTCAACTTCACGATATACTTGTTGAGTTCCCGCAGGTCGAGAATGGGCCTGAGGCCGCCCTTGGATTTGGGGATTAGAAAGTAACGGGAATAAAACCCCTTGCCCTTCTCGTTGTCCGGAACCGCCTCTATGGCTCCCTTGGCAAGGAGTGCGTGCACCTCCTGACGGAGGAATTGCTCGTGAGAGGGGTCCCTGAAGAGGGATGGGGAAGGTGGGTGGGAGGGTGGGGGCGAAGAAAACTGCAGGCGATAGCCGGCCTGCACCATACGCAAGACCCAACGGTCCAACGTTATTTGGGTCCACGCCGAGAGGAAAAAGGAAAGGCGGTTGGAAAACTGCAGGGAAGGATCCGGAGGGGAAACTGGTACTGCGCCCCCGGGCGCACCTTCAAAACGAAGGCTTAGGTCCTGGATGGGCCTTGGTGGAGCCTTGGTTCTGCCCCGTTTGCCCACCAGACTGCCTGCGGCGGTTGTTCCTGCCTCGGCGCCTCGAAAGGTCCTGCCGTGGGCGGAATTGAGAGTATGGCCGCCGCCGCTGCTGCTGGTTTTGCTGCCTGAACGGCCTACATTGTGTCGCCGGCGTATGCATGCCCAGCGACCTTATGATGACCCTGTTATCTTTTAGATCCTTCAATCTAGGGTCTGTTTTATCCGAAAACAGGCCCTGGCCTTCGAAGGGGAGGTCCTGGATTGTGTGCTGGAGCTCCGGCGGAAGGCCAGAGACCTGCAGCCAAGAAATCCGGCGCATCGTAAGCCCCAAAGCTAGAGTCCGAGCGGCCGAGTCGGCAGCATCAAGGGAGGCCTGTAGCGATGTTCTTGCTACTTTCTTGCCCTCGTCCAGGATGGTGGAAAATTCCTGGCATGCATCCTGGGGCAAGAGCTCCACAAATTTCCCCGCTGCTACCCAGGAATTGAAAGAGTAGCGGCTGAGGAGAGCCTGTTGGTTTGAGACCCGGAGCTGCAGCGCCCCCGCCGAATAGACCTTGCGGCCCAGGAGGTCCATCCGCCTCGCCTCCTTCGACTTGGGCGCTGGGGCCTCTTGCCCGTGGCGCTCCCTATCGTTCACTGACTGGACCACCAACGAGCAGGGGGTCGGGTGAACATATAAGTATTCATAGCCCTTTGAGGGGGCCATGTACTTTCGCTCAACCCCTCGAGCCGTCGGAGGGATGGAGGCCGGTGACTGCCAGATGTTAGTGGCATTAGTCTGGATTGTTTTTATTAAGGGCAGTGCCACTCTGGTGGGCGCCTCGGATGAAAGGATGCTCGCCACCGGGTCCTCAATTTCCGACACCTCCTCCGCCTGCAAGTTCAGGTTCTGTGCCACCCGGCGGAGGAGGTCCTGGTGTGCCCTCAAATCTGGGGGGGGGGGCTGGAGGACGAGGTGCCCGCCACAGCCTCATCCGGAGACGAGGACGAAGAGCCTCCCGCAACAAGGTGTCCACGGGGGGTTCCGTGAGGGGCTGCACCTCCGTTTCCGGAGGGAGCTCTGGGTCCCGGTGAGTATCGTCCGTTTCCGGGGAGTGAGGGGGTCTAGACGCCGTCGCCTCCGGTGGTCTGTGTTCCGCCACAGGGCGGGGGGTAATGTGTTGCGGACCCTGGGCCTGAGAATATGCCCATGGGGTTCAAAACCCCCACTGTGGAGGCCCTCATTCTTGTGGCGGAGGGTCTTGGAACAGGCCCGCGTGCCTGTCCTGTGCCATGGCATAGACACTGCCAGTGCGGGAGGAAACCGACAGCTCCCTAGAAGGCCAGGGGGGCGCCGAGCTTGGATGATATGCAGCTCCATGCGCCGTGACTGATGCTCCCCTCGGTGCCGAGGCTCGGTGCCGCGACCCACATCGGTACCGGGATCGGGACCGGGACCGCCATGATGATCTGTGCCGAGATCCCGACAGGGAGCGATGTCGGTGCCGGGAGCGGGACCACGACCTTCTGTGAACGTGGTGCAGGGCCGGCAGCGGAGACCGGGACCTACCACCAGCGCGGTGCCGGGAGGTCGACCAGGTTCGGGACCTGCCACCGGTTCGGTGCCGGGAGGTCGACCGCGGGGCCGAACGCTGAGACGAATGGCTCCTGGAGTCTCGGTGCCAGTGGTGAGATGAGCCCGACCGGGACCGTGCGGATGGTGATCGGTGCCGCGAGTACGACCAGTACCGTCTGGGCGACCGGTGCCGGGACTCCGAGCGGCGCCCCGAGCGTGAGCGTTCGCGCCTCCGGGGTGATCGGTGCCGGGACTCGGAAGACAGCGCTCGAAGCATCGGCTTACCCCTGGAAGTTATGCGTCCCGGGGGTGCCGGCTGAGGCTGAGATGGCTCCGTAAGTGCAATTAAGTCCCGGGCCAAGGCGAAGGTCTCCGGTGTCGATGGGACCCTTAGCTCGACCCCTGATCTTACGAGGGAGCTAGGTGGAGCTGGACTCGACGGACCTTCTGGGCCCGGAGTCGAAAGCAGTCCTGCAGGCGGTGCCGCGGCTAAGGTAGGTGCCGGGCGGTCTGCTCGGGCCTGCCTTGATGGTGTAGCAGACGCCGAGGGACGTAGATCTGTTCCCGGTGCCGGAGATGGTCGGTGCCGGGGAGTCTTGCCGGTGCCGGTGCGGTCCGGTGCCGTAGTAGAACTGGCTGACTGCGCCGCCAGTGCCGGAGACAGGGCCGCTTCCATGAGGAGAGCGCGAAGTCTTTGGTCTCTCTCCTTTTTAGTGTGGGGCTTAAAGGTCTTGCAAATGCAGCACTTGTCGCTAATGTGCGATTCCCCAAGGCACTTAAGGCACGCGTCGTGGGGATCGCTCGTAGGCATAGGCTTCTTGCACGCTGAGCACTGCTTGAAACCCGGCGAGCCAGGCATGGGCCCGGTGCCGGGGAGGGCAACGGCCCACCTGCAGGCAACGTTCGATAACTATTTACAGATTCTAACTAACTACTAGACTAAAGGACTATCTACAACTCAACTAAGAACTATCTACAATCAAACAACGAAGACGAACAGGAGAGCTAGGGACGTGGAGGTCAGCAAGCCGCACTCCACAGTTCCAGCAACCGACACGGTGGTAAGAAGGAACTGAGGAGCGGGCGGGCCGGCAGGGGTATATATCTAGTGCCATAGTGGCGCCACTCTAGGGGGCGACCTGCCGGCCCACTGAAGTTGCTAGGGTAAAAAGTTTCCAGCAGACGTGCATGCGCGGCGCGTACACCTACCTGGAATGGATATGAGCAATCACTCGAAGAAGAACTTAGCCTTACTAATCACCTCTAGTTGTGACCTAATTGAAAGCTCATAATCTCTTGATAATAAAGAAGATTTGGTTTTTCAGGTTAGTTCACCTGAGACCATTTAGCAAGACCTACAGAGTTCTGACTGAGAACAGTTTGTTTTCTTTATGCCACTTGTCAGAGCACTAGTTTCTTTAGCAAAGCCACAGATGACAGCAAATGATACTTTAAAAGCAGAATTTCCTACCAAATCCCTCAATCTGTTTCCTTATTTTGATGGGGAAAAGATCAAGTCTGATTTTCTCATAATTACTATGAAGTGACAATGTGACATTCTGTACCTGGGGGGAGCGCCCTGTAACCCCTATATCCCTCATTTATATATAATTGTGATCTTGCATATAAAGCAGGCCATGTGAGGTATGTGAGGTATCATGAGAAAGGTTATGATCTGCTGAAAGTCATTTTTCTATTCATATATGTGTATCATCAATACATATGAAATTATAAGAATTGTGTTATATGTTATCACTAAAACATGCTGTAATTTGGGGAATCAGACAGATATTAGCCACCTAGAGAAGGCAGCAAGGAAAGTAACCAACACCTAGGCAGGATGTCAAACAACCCATCAACAACCACTGTCCAGCAAGGGAGCTTTAATGCAATGACACACCTGCATGTGTTCAACTGTTTATCTTTACCAGGGAGTTTGCCTGAAGTGTTTGGTAATCTGCTCAGGTTTGCAGAGGCTAGTGTATATCCACTTTCCATTGATGAAGTGGTGAACCAATTAATAAATGTGCACTGCTCATCTTGAGCAGTGCAAGACGGTATATTCCTGAGGTATAGTGCTGGGAGCTGGGGGGATTTGGCTCTGGTGCCTTTCTCTGGCCATGTCTACATCTAAAATTTGGCAGCGCTGGTTGTTACAGCTGTATTAGTACAGCTGTATAGGGCCAGCGCTGCAGAGTGGCCACACTTACAGCAACCAGCGCTGCAAGTGGTGTTAGATGTGGCCACACTGCAGCGCTGTTGGGCGGCTTCAAGGGGGGTTCCGGGAACGCGAGAGCAAACCGGGAAAGGAGACCACCTTCGCCGCGGTTTGCTCTCGCATTCCCGGAGCCACCCAGCAAACCGCAGGGAAGGAGACCTGCTTGCTCGGGGTTCCGGGAACGAGAGAGCAAGCCGGGGAAGGAGACCAGCTTCGCCGCGGTTTGCTCTCGCGTTCCCGGAGCCACCCTGCAAACCGCAGGGAAGGAGAACCGCTTGCGCGGCGGTTCGGGGAACGAGAGAGCAAACCGGGAAAGGAGACCAGCTTCGCCGCGGTTTGCTCTCGCGTTCCCGGAGCCACCCTGCAAACCGCAGGGAAGGAGAACCGCTTGCTCGGCGGTTCGGGGAACGAGAGAGCAAACCGGGAAAGGAGACCAGCTTCGCCGCGGTTTGCTCTCGCGTTCCCGGAGCCACCCTGCAAACCTCAGGGAAGGAGACCTGCTTGCTCGGGGTTCCGGGAACGAGAGAGCAAACCGGGAAAGTGAGACCAGCTTGATTACCAGAGGCTTCCTCCTTCCACGGAGGTCAAGAAAAGCGCTGGTAAGTGTCTACATTGGATTACCAGCGCTGGATCACCAGCGCTGGATCCTCTACACCCGAGACAAAACGGGAGTACGGCCAGCGCTGCAAACAGGGAGTTGCAGCGCTGGTGATGCCCTGCAGATGTGTACACCTTCAAAGTTGCAGCGCTGTAACTCCCTCACCAGCGCTGCAACTTTCTGATGTAGACAAGCCCTCTGTGTGATTCATGAGTGGCTCTGGGAGCATTCATGCAATCTAGCTGGGTGTGGGTCTCCACATGTGGTTTCACAGAGCAATAACAGCACCTGGAGGGGTTTAATGCTGGGTCACTAGCAAGGCACTGTGAGAGACAGCCCAGGCTAGAGACAGTTAAGGGGGCACAGCGGTCCCACTGTCCCAGGCTGCATCCCGGGGATCCCGTCACAAACAGTAACAACGTTTCATCAGTACTCTCTGAAGCAATGGAAAGTAGAAACATGAACAGTCAAGATATTGAAATATAGAAGTATAATCTGACATACAACTAGTGAGGCAATGATTTCTAGAAGAGCACAGAGAAAGCAAGATTAAGAGACCTGTCCAAAGGAGAGATATTTTGTTTAAATGAACAGAAAAATAAGTTTAAGTACATCAGTGTTCAAAGATAATGGAAAGTAAGGCAAATGAAATGTTTTTGTTGTTATATACAATTTACTCATTCCTTTTAATTGTGGCTGGACGGATTTTCATTAATAAACCACTTTGAATACATCAACCTCCTCTCTGCGAGCAGTACTGAGACAGAGACAATTAGAAGTCTTGAAAAGGACTGAGATCATGACAGCGGGGAGAAAATATTTTATTCCTCCTCTTTATCATAATTCCTAATTTTCCCATATTGTACCTCATACAATTTATTTACTTGCTCTTTTTTCAGTTCTTGCAAGGTGCTGAGCACATTCAACATCCTTTGACTAAAACATGAGTAGATGACTCTCAGTACATCACATGATTTAACCTTCAAATCTCTATAACATACTGCCTGTTTCCCTCTTTGTTTGTCTTCACAATACGCCCACCCTCCTTTCTCCACATTCACCAAGGGCACTTTTTGTCTCCCACAATAATAATGGGGAATTGAAAGCTGGTGTTGAAAGATTGCAATTTAAGTTGGGATTTTTGTTTTATAAAAAACAAAAAAATAACATAAAAGAACAAAACAAATCTAGATGGAGACAGTCTGCCAGTCCAAGATGTGGGCACAGCACTTTTTGATGCCAATTGGAAAACAAATCTAACTCTTTCCTCATTATTTGGCCTTCCCAACTATATTTAGCTGTACTGGCTTATGGTCTTAAAAAATGTGACTACAGCACCACTGGTATGTTATGTTTGAAACAATGAATATAGAAAAAAGCAGAAATCATACAATTTATCCCCATCAGTAGACATGTCATTTTCTTGCTTATTACACTGAGCAGTAAACAATCAGCAAAAGGAGCAAAATATTTGTTGCACAGCTTACTTTAACAATCATGAGAATATGAGATTAGCTTCTCTCTCACAATCACTCACCTTTGGTGCATCCCAACAGCACTTTTCTCTTACTTCTTGTGGAAACTGCAAGTTCTAGGTACATTTTTTCAGTAATTCAATTTTTATGGATTTTATGATTAAGTAAAATATACAACATGAAAGATATTTTTAAAACAGAAGCTGTTTGAAATATGCATTTATGCATTCAATTATTAGTAAATAAGTTTTCATTTCCAAGTATGTTAAATTAGAAATCAGGAACTCTTTAATGACCTGAAAACCAAAAAAGAATCCTACAAAAATTGGAAGCATGGACAAATTGCTAAGGATGAGTACAAAAGAATAGTGCAAGCATGTAGGGACAAAATCAGAAGGCTAAGGCACAAAATGAATTAGACCAAGCAAGGGACATAAAAGGCAGTAAGAAGACATTATTTAAATACATTAGGAGCAAGGAAAATGTAGGTCATCCTCTGCCTCAGCAGGGAAGGAGAGCTAATAACATCAAAAAGGCCGAGGTGTTTAATACCTACATTGTTTCAGTCTTCACTAAAAAGGTTAATAATGACCAAATACTTAACATAATTTATATTAATATCCAGGAGAAAGGAACACAAGACAAAATAGGGAAGGAACAAGTTAAAGAATATTTAGGTAAGTGAGATGTATTCGAGTCATCAGGGCTTGATGAAATTCATCCGAGGGAACTTAAGGAACTAGCTGAAGTAATTTTGGAACAGTTAGCAATTATCTTGAAGAACACATGGAGACAGGTGATGTCTCAAAGAACTGTCTTTAAAAATGGAAACAAAGAGGATTGGCGGAATTATAGACCACTTAACCTAATTTCGATACCTGGAAGGATATTGGAACAAATCATTAAACAATCAATTTGTAAGCACCTAGTAGATAATAGGGTTATGAGGAATAGCCAGTGTGGATCTCTCAAGCACAAATTATACCAAACAAACATAGTTTCCTTTTTTGACAGGGTTACTGGCCTAGTAGATGTGGGAAGCTGTAGCTGTGATATATTTTGATTTTAGTAAGGCTTTGGACACACAGACATTCTCATAAACAAGGTGAAATGTGGTCTATAATTACTATAAAGGGGTGCACAACTGGTAAAAGACCATATTCAAAGAGTAGTTCTCATTGGTTCACTGTCAAACTGGGTGGACACATCTATTCCACCTAGGATCTTTCCTGTGTCTTGTTCTATTCAATATTTTCACTAATGACTTGGATAATGGATTGGAGAGTATGCTATAAAAATCTGTGGATGACATCAAGCTGAGAGGGGTTGCAAGCACTTTGGAAGACAGAATCAGAATTCAAAACAACCTTGACAAATTAGATGATGGTCTGAAATCAACAAAATGAAATTCAATAAAGGCAAGTGCAAAGTATTACATGTAGGAAGGAAAAATCAAATGCACAACTACAAAATGGGGAATAACTGTCCATCAAGGATAGGGGGATTATAGTAGGATCAGAAGTTGAATGTGAGTCAACAGCGTGATGAAGTTGCAAAAAAGGCTAATATTCTGGGGTACACCAATAGGAGGGTTGCATCTAACTCATGGGAGTTAATTGTCCCGCTCTACTCAGCGCTGGTAGTGGAGTAATGTGTCCAGCTCTGGGAACCGCACTTTCAAAAAGAAATGGACAAACTGGAGAGAGTCCAGAGAAGAGCAACAAAAATGATTAAAGGTTTAGAAAACCTGACTATGAGAAAAGGTTAAAAAAATATATGTTTAGCCTGGGGAAAAGAAGACTAGGGCAGAAGCTGATAATCTTCAAATACATTATGCTATAAAGAAGGTATGCTATAAAGAAACTGGTAAAAGGATGATGATCAATTGGTCTCCTTGTTACCCTAAAGATAGGACAAGAAATAATGGGCTTAATCTTCAGCAAGGGAGATTTATGTTGGATCTCAAAAAAAAAAAACTTTCTAATGGCAAAGGTAGATAAGCTTGGGATTGGCTTTCAAGGGAGGTTGTGTAATCCCAGTCACTGGAGGTTTTTAAGAACAGGTAGGACAAACATCTGACAGTGGTGATTTAGGTATACTTGGTCCTGCATCAGTGCACAAGGCTGGACACCTCTCAAGGTGTCTTCCAGCCCTACATTTCTACTACTCCATAAAATAATATGTAATTACAAAAAATATTTACCAATGTCCTCACAAATGCATGATTATATATTGGATTTTAATACTGTTTTCTTACTTTTCACATTTGTCTTAGGCACTGGCTTTGAACAACAACAAAATATCTAAGATCCACCCAAAAGCCTTTCAATCAGTAAAGAAGTTGCGACGGCTGTACTTGTCCCATAACCAGCTAACGGAGATCCCAGCAAATCTGCCAAAATATTTAGCAGAGCTACGGATTCATGATAATAAGGTTAAGAAAGTACAAAAGGAAGTATTTCAAGGAATGAAGGCTTTACATGTTTTGGGTACGTCCATCTTATTGGAACAATATTAAAATGACTGCATGTCACTAGTTGACAAGAATATTTCAGGATTGCATTAAGCAATATGGTGAACGTGCTAATAAATACAGTACAGACATCATAGCTATTTTACACACACAACTCCAAGAGCATGAGATTTCTATAAAGAATGTCTGCATAATTGGGTCCTAAATCACTATGGAAATATTATAGAAGTTTTATTAGCTTTTTTTAATAAAATGTTATTTTGCCTATTTTGTCAATTTTACGAACACAAGTTGGTGAAAATGCTAAACTGCTACATGTTCTTGAAAAATAGCTAAATTCGGAAAGAAATTTATTTGTATCCAAATATTAATGGTCTTGTGAGGCAGCTGGCCAAAACCTTGAGTTCAGCTAGAACCGCAAATGAGTAGGTTCCCTCACAGCTCAGCTTCTTTACATATTCTTTCTATGAAGGTTGATCACTGAATTTGAGATGTCACATTTCATGGACAACTGACTATGATGCCATGGATTTCACCACAGGAGAAAACAGAAAAGTTAACTCAGGATCGGGGGGGGGGGGGGGAAGGGGGGGGAGAAGAAGGGTCAGATTCAAAAATGCAAACTCTGCAGTAGCAGCAAAGAATATACAGTTACTGGCAACTTTTGTTTCCTACATGTAGTTTCTGTTCAAATTTTCCTTACATAGAAGTTCCTCTTTAAAGCAAGATATCTATATTGGGAAAATTTGACACACCATCATCAATTAAAGCATCTTTTATTTGCTTTACATAACTGAAATTCACAGCTACCTAACTGTACCTGCTAAGTGGGTCAGGTTGGGTAACTTTGCAGGTGAAAACATGCAATCCTTACTCAGGCAAAACTGTGACATGTAGCTCCCCAAAGAGGCCAACAGGCAGCATTTAGCTGCTCCTGCATAGCCAACAGGAGCCACTTCAAAATTCCAATTATAATCCATGGTCATAGTGAGGTTATTCCATGGAACTCCAGACTGTTTTGCAATGTAGAATTCGGGGGTGGGGATTTGCCATTTAAAAAGAAGTGTGCACAAACTGCATAATCCCAGGACAATCTCCTCTGAATTATAGCACAGAAATTTTAAAACTCAGTGATGTAAACCATGCTTTTTTTAAAATCAAATTACCAAAATAGTCATAATGATTACAAGTGAGGTGAAAGCAGAGGAGCTTTTAGTAAGCCTTGTATAATTAGACATACTAGAATTAGCATGCAATGTGTATTAGTTTAATTATAAAATACTTGCTTTGGCAGAAATGAGCGCAAATCCTCTGGACAATGATGGAATAGAACCAGGTTCTTTTGAAGGCGTGACAGTCTATCACATCAGAATTGCAGAAGCTAAACTGACCTCAGTTCCCAAAGGTATGGGTTCTTTTTTCGAGTAAGGATATGCCTGAATAATCTATAGGACTTTCAGATGTGTGCTATGTACAATAAGAATCTTCCCCCCACACCAATGTTCTCCTGAATAATCTGATTTCATACCTATTATTTGTCTTTGAATTTCTGTAGTACAACATTACAATATTCAAAATAATTATTTCCATCCAATGGGTTCTAAATTTGTTCCTCTCTCCCCACTCCATCACAAGCAGCTGCCCATCCTTCCCATCTGCCTTTTTCATCCTTGGCATGCTGTTACTGAGCACTGGTAGACGCTCTCTTGTTCTTAGTGGTTGAGGGGATTCACTTCTCCCACTGTCCCACTCTGTCCAGGTGGTGTGTGCCACCTTCATTAAGGTCAAGCAGCAGCAGAAACAGTAACAACAAACCAACAGCAAGGAGGGGCAATTCTGCCTAGCCCAGAGAACAAATTAGGCCAGGCCTCCCAAAAAATTACAAATCCCTCCTTTAACTTTCCTCTGGCAGCCTCTCCCAAACACTTAAGAACCATGCAGGTCTAAGAATATCTGGGAATTAGCCAGTGTCGTAACTGAAAACTGCCACAGATACTTAGTCAATCTGAAATAACAGTTATTTCCGTTTTTTATTCCTCTTCCAAGTAACCTACATAATGATCAACTTTCCAAGTAATACTTCCTTTCCATTCAAATTTTAACCTTTTTTTTGTTAACAGAGATGCTTCTCAAAAAGTTGAAGCATTAAGAATCCAAGCTTTTGATTCCACATGGAGGACAATTACTGGATATGATTTCTCCTTAATCATGCCTTTTTGTGAGCACTTAACTTTTCAGATAGGCAAAACACAGAAATTTCTCCAAAACCACTTGTCCTTGCTATATTGAGTTATGCCTAGGCTTATGATTATGAGTCATAAGTGATCTTGACTCTTGTGCCTAATAAAACATTTAATCCATGCTAGGCATGATTCTCCTCTGGTCTGGGAATCTGTAGATTATTCCCAAACCTGAACAGCAGCACAATCCTGTACCATCTATAGGCCTGATTCTTTCACCCTTATTTGCAAGTAGATACATGGATTTCAGTGAGATTATTCACGGAGTAAAGTATTACTCAACATCAGTGAAGGTGGCAGAGGTTGACCATATAAACAAAAATCCAACAAGAATAATTAAAAAGAAAGCAGAAATCTAAAGATACTGGATACTATGATTAAAATACTTATAAAAATATCTAATCAATTTGCCAGAATATTTAACTAATCTAGGGTAAGATAAATATATTAATTTCTATTGAAAACAGACAATGAATAATTAGTCAAAGTCCATTTATTGTTGATTTCATTATAAAATTTCAAAGAGAAAACAAATATTCAGGTCAACAATTGTTCTGAACAACAAACCCTATCAATTTAAACTACAAATGAAGTCTAGAGAAATCAAAAACAGAACATATATTTATATTTTCTGATCCAGACAGCAAACCCAGCACCTTTCCAACCCTCCCCAAAATGAAAAGAGAAGAAGTCACTGAGAATTAAATAAATATAAATATTTTAATCAATTAAATTGCATTGATTTTTCTTCCCTTTAGGGCTACCATCCTCTTTACTAGAGCTTCATCTAGATGACAACAAAATTACTGCAGTTGAACTTGAGGATTTTATTCAGTACAAAGATCTTCAGAGGTAAAATGCAATATGTAGAATGATTCCTCCAAGAAGCACTACTTGGTGGAATGTCAAAATTTCCAGGACTTTCTCCATCACTTTAGGTAACCATTTTTGGGATAGGGTACAGAATAGTGAAATAGATTAAAACATTCATTTTGTAATTGCATTAGAACAATGATGTCCAAACTGTGGCCTATTTAATGTGACCGTTGAGGGAAAACACGATAGAAGAAAATTTACACTTCCCATCTTTTGGAGTGCTGTATGATACACCAGTCTTTGTCTTAACAGAGTGACTAGGAGCATGCTAGGAGATACCAGGTTCAAGCAGGTACTCTAAGTGCTTCAGGTACTCAGACTCTAGAGCCTCTAAATAGCTGGCTGGTTCAGTCTACTCCACCAACTAACTTCAAACCGCCTCCTCCCAGATCTCCATATACCCTGCCTCCATGATCACTGCTCCCAACTTTCTCCTAACTGACACGATTATCTCCTCTGCTGGAAACCTATTGCCCTCCTGAGCAGTGTAAGGAAAAAGCAGCAGCAGACTCATATTGATTTTTGCAGGCACATTTCTGCTCAGCAGATTCATCATAAATGTTTCCTGGTACTCTTTTCCACTCTCAGGAGAGGAGGGGGAGTGAAGAATAAAGCACCTTCTGAGCTTCTGCTCCTTTAAGAGGTGGGGAGCGAGGTACTGAGAAAGTGGAGAGCTGGCTGGAGTCATGCAGTTCTTCACAAGGGGGGAAAAGGGGAAAAAGCAGTATCTAACACAGGAGGAACTAGGGCACCCAGCAGAGAGTGCATGGGAAAATGGCGGGAGAGTATAAGTAGGAGAGTTCCTCTCCAAGGCCCAGCTGGTACTCTGAAAAAGTGGCTGAGTAACTTTGAACCTAGAATTTGCTCTTAGAAACCTAAGCTGGGAGCTGCTTGCAAGACTTCCAATTCAGTCTAAGAAACTAGAATAGAGGGGAGTGAAGAGAGCTTTACATTGTCCTTCCCTTCCTCAATTTTGTCCCCTTAACATTTTGAAACAATATTTTTAGCTCTGCAGCTTGTCACTGCCTGAGACTAAGTTAAAGTGTGAGTGACAATTTATATGAAGAGGAAATCTGAAAGGAGAAAATAAAAGTGAGGTACAGTAACTACTTCTGAGAATTTTGGGGATATGAAGAGTTACACTAAGCTGAAAATGATTAAATTTAGTTCTATAAAAATTTTAATTTTTCCTGATACTGTGATTATATTATAATAATACAAAAATATTTTTCATTGTGCATAAACATATTGATTGGGTATGCTATTTGTTTAAATGTGACAGGTTTCAGAGTGGTAGCCGTATTAGTCTGTATCAGCAAAAAGAATGAGGAGTGCTTGTGGCATCTCAGAGACTAACAAATTTATTTGGGCATAAGCTTTCAAGGGCTAAAACCCACTTCATCGGATGCATGCAGTGGAAAATACAGTAGAAAGATATATAAACACAGAGAACATGAAAAAATGGGTGTTGCCATACCAACTCTAACAAGACTAATCAATTAAGGTGGGCTATTAGCAGCAGGAGAAAAAAAACTTTTGTAGTGATAATAAGGATGGCCCCATTTCCAACAGTTGACAAAAAGGTGTGAGTAACAGAAGGGGAAAAATTAGCATGGGGAAATAGTTTTTACTTTGTTATGACCCATCCACTCCCAGTCTTTATTCAAGCCTAATTTAATGGTGTCCTGTTTGGAAATTAATTCCAATTCTGCAGTTTCTTGTTGGAGTCTGTTTTTTTTGTTGGAGAATTGTAACTTTTAGGTCTGTAATCGAGTGACCCAGGAGGTTGAAGTGTTCTCCGACTGGTTTTTGAATGTTATAAATCTTGATGTCTGATTTGTGTCCATTTATTCTTTGCCGTAGAGACTGTCCGATTTGGCCAATGTACATGACAAAGGGGCATTGCTGGCACATGATGGCATATATCACATTGGTAGATGTGCAGATGAATGAGCCTCTAATGGTGTGGCTGATGTGATTAGGTCCTATGATGGTGTCCATGTAAAGAGTATGGTTTATTTATACAAATATTGCTGATTTTTGTTTTGTTTTAATGTTTGCTCCTGACAGAATAACTATTGCATACCAACTGAATAACTAACGTACAACTGACCAAATACTGTCCTTTAAGTGGAGCTAAATTGAGCAAATGTGCTGTTACAGATTAGTTCCGTAGACCAATGCTGATTTATTTTATAGCAAAATTAACATTTTTTCCTTTTCTGATTTTTAGTTTTCTCCTGTATACGCCTGTGTGCAAAACTTGATTGAAAAGGATGCTCAGCAATGCTGTTATAAATCACCATGCATCAGCAGTTAAGCTTTCTTGTCTTATTTCTAGGTTGGGACTGGGAAACAATAAAATCAAAGATGTGGAAAATGGAAGTTTTTCCAGTATACCAAAAGTACGAGAAATACATCTAGAAAACAACAAACTGAAAAAGGTTCCTCCTGGACTACCTGATCTGAAATATCTGCAGGTAATATACCACTACAGATGGTTTTATTTTTTGTTTTGTTATGCTGCTTAGGGAACATAATTACTTTAACAGTTATGTATCTTGGATACTGTTCTTACAACAGATACTCCTGGGGGAATTCTGTGCATCAGTGGACATGCAGAATTCATTTCTCTCGAATAATTTTGTATTTTCCTGCATAAAAAATATTTTGCCTAAGAAATTTTGCAGTTCCGCCTTTTGCCCACCAGAGGCTGCCTTGGCGCCAGAACAGCAAGCTGCGTTCATGCCGGCTGTTCTACTGCCACAGCGGCCTCCGGTGGGCAAAAGGCGGAACTGCAGCACTTCTTAGACAAAATGTTTTTTATGCGGGAAAAATACAAAACTCTACGCTCAGTGCTGCAGAATTCCCCTAGCACCCTGCCCGCGGAGTCAGGTTAGGACAGAGTGGGGCACACACGGCTGCTCCGGGGGGATCACAAATTGGGGCTCAGAATGGCAAGTGTGGGGGACAGATCGAAGCATGGGCTCAGGAGCTAATGAGGTGACAGCTTTGAGCCTGGTGACCCGGGCTGCAGAGACCCATGGAGATGAGGGTAAAGGGGACAAGGGCAGATGTGCCTGATTGAATGGGAGAGGCTTGGGGTCAGCCAGGGTCTGCATCGGGGAAGCTTCCCAACACCTTCCCACCCCCCTCTAAAAAAACCCCAAAACCTCCCATCCACACCCTCCAGGTTCACTCCCAGGCTCCTTCTCTCCTGCTCAGTTCTTCCGTTACCCCTGACTGCCCCAAGCCTTTGCACTGTTTCTGACAAGTACAGGAAATAAAGTTCTGTATTATAATTTAAATGAATTACACAAAGTTCTGTATTACTATGCCTCGTAAGGAATCTATTTGTCAAAAAAAAAATTACAGAAATTTTTTTTTTTGGTCTGTATTGTTACAGACATACTTGCTGACAGATATTTTGAAATAAATTACCAAAATAATAACAACTGACATGATTATATATTATTCTGACAAATAAAATACGCAGAATTTTGCAGAATTTTCAAATATTGTGTGCAGAATTTTTTTTTGTGTCTATTTTTTGGCCCAGAATTCCTCCATGAGTAAACAGACAAGTGGGAAATAATGTATGTGTCTGAAGGGATAACCAAGTGCAAGTAGCAGAATCACTCAACATAAGCAATTCTTTGCAAAGAAACAACAGCCCAAAAGGTATTTTATGTGGTAAAATAATATCTAAGAAAACAATTGACCACTGGCCCACCAAAACAGGACAAATAGGTAACAGAGGCTTGTACACAGACAGGCTAGGACTGAAATATTTTCATCTCATGTTGAAAAACATTTATTTCCAAACCTACAAATTTATGAGATTACCTATTAAAATCAAGTTGCAACTGAAATGTAGAGGGGGAAATCAAGGTGAAATGAATGATGCAGGTTTAAGGTTTGGCATTTAGGAACACGCCAAGGTTAGAACAGGTCAGAATCCAAAATACTTTCATATGCAATACAAGATTGCATAAGTGGAAGGAGAAAAGCAAGCTGGCAATCAGAATGATGTAACTTTAACTTTAAGGTCTAATATTTCACAATCTGCCATGTCTATGACTTTATTCTACTGCAAAGCCAATAATCTAAGTTTACCAACAGTTTAGAGTATTTGTTTCTAGCCCTGACAGCTAGCAAGACATAGTAAGGCTGTAAAATTATCACTAGCATTATTTTTTATTTATTTTTTTTTAAGTATAGCAAGTCAGATACCTCAGACTGCTGATTTTTTTAAATTTCCCTTGAGAAGGCTGTGTGTTTACCAGAAACATGAACGAAAATAAAATCAGGAATGAGCCCAATCTGCTCATCAGGCAGAACAGTTAGAGCAGGGATTGGCAACCTTTGGCTCGCAGCCCTCCAAGGTAAGCCCCCTAGAGGGCTGGGCCGCTAGGTTTATCTGCCATGTCCACAGGTTTGGCCAATTGAGGCTCCCACTGGCCACGGTTCACTGCTCCAGGCCAATGAGGGCTGTGGGAAGCGGTGGCCAGCACATTTAGTACAAATATTTGCACTGTAAAAGATAAACAAAAGAAATAGTGTTTTTCAATTCACCTAATACAACAGGGGCTGGCAACCTTTCAAAAGTGGTGTGCCAAGACTTCATTTATTCACTCTAATTTAAGGTTTCACGGGCTAGTAATACATTTTAACATTTTTAGAAGGTCTCTTTCTATAAGTCTATAATAAACTATTGTTGTATGTAAAATAAATAAGGTTTTTAAAATGTTTAAGAAACTTCATTTAAAATGCAGAGCCCCACGGACTGGTGGCCAGGACCTGGGCAGTGTGAGTGCCACTGAAAATCAGCTCATGTGCCGAAGTTGCCTACCCCTGTCATACAAGAACTGTAGTGTAATCTCTTTGTTATGACCTTCAACTTACACATGTAGATTTTTTTACATAACTGCACTCAAAAACAAAACAATGTAGAACTTCAGTGCCTACAAGTCCACTCAGTCCTACTTCCTGTTCAGCCAATCACTAAGACAAACAAGTTGGTTTTACATTTACAGGAGATAATGCTGCCCTCTTCTTATTTACATCACCAGAAAGTGAGAACAGGCATTTGCATGGCACTTTTGTAGCTGCATTGCAAGGTTTTTACTTGTCAGATATGCTAAACATTCGTATGCCCCTTCACGCTTTGGCCACCATTCCAGAGGACATGCTTCCATGCTGATGAAACTCATTAAAAAAAAACAACACATTAACTAGATCTGGGTCTGAAGAATTGTATGTCCTGTGCTCTGCCATATATTTCATGTTAAAGCCGTCGATGACCCAGCACTCTGTTCATTTTAAGAACACTTTCACCGCAAATTTCACAAAATGCAAAGACGGTACCAATGTGAGATTTCTAAAGATAGCTACAGCACTTGACCCAAGATTTAAGAATCTGAAGTGACTTCCAAAATCTGAGAGGGACAAGGTGTGGAGCATGCTTCAGAAGTCTTAAATGAGCAACACTTCAATGCAGAAACTACAGAACCCGAACCACCAAAAAAGAAAATCAACTGTCTTCTGGTGGCATCTGACTCATGATGATGAAAATGAACATACATCATTCCACTCTGCTTCGGATCATTATCGAGCAGAACCCATCATCAGCATGGACATGTCCCCTAGATGGTGGTTGAAGCATGAAGGGACATATGAATTTTTAGCACATTTGGAATGTAAATATCTTGACACATTGGCTACAGCAGTGCCATGAGAACACCTGTTCTCACTATAAGATGACATTGTAAACAAGAAGCAGGCAGCATTATCTCCTGCAGCTGTAAACAAACTTGTTTGTCTGAGCAATTGGCTGAACAACAAGTAGGACTGAGTGGACTTGCAGGAGCTAACATTTTATATTGTTTTATTTTTTAATGCAGTTTTCTTTGCACATAATTCTATCTTTGTAAGTTCAACTTTCATGATAAAGAGATTGCACTACAGTACTTGATTTGATGAATTGAATAATACTATTTATTTTGGTTTTTTTACAGTGCAAATACTTGCAATCTAATATAAATATAAAGTGAGCACTGTACACTTTGTATTCTGTGTTGTAATTGAAATCAATATATTTGAAAATGTAGAAAACATCCAAAATATGTACATAAATGGTATTCTGTTATTGTTTAACAATGTGATTAATTGTGACAAATTTTTTTTAATCGCTTGACAACCCTACTAAGTATATTGAGCTGCTTGAGTTTATCACTTTAAAGCATGTTTTCTAATCCTTTACTCATGCTCCTGGGCTCTTCCCTGAACTGTCTTCAATTTATTAACATCCTTCCTGAATTGAGGACACCACAACTGGACACAGTATTTCAACAGTGGTAGCATTAGTGCCAAATACAGACGTAAAATAACCTCTCTACACCTAGTCAAGATTCCCCTGCTTATATATCCAATAGCAGCATTATCCTGTTGGCCAGAGAGATGCACCAAGAGTTTATGTTCAGATGATTGCCTCCTATGAACCCCAAATCTTTTCCAGAGTCATTGCTTCTCAGGATAGAGTCCCCCATTGTCTAAGCATGGCCTTCATTCTTTGTTCCTAGACGTATACATTTACATTTAGCCATATTAAAACACATACCGTTTGCTTGCACCCAGCTTACCAGGTGATTCAGATTGTTCTGTATCATTGACCTGTCCTCTTCATTATTTACCACTCTCCCAATTTTTGTTTCATTTGCCAACTATATCACTCATGATTTTGTTTTCTTCCAGGTCATTAATAAAAATGTTAAATAGAGTAAAGCCAAGAACCAATCCCTTCGGGACCCAACCAGAAAACACACACATTCATTGACAATTCCCTGTTTACAAATACATTTTTTTAAACCTATCAGTTGGCAGCTTAACTGTTCATTTCCTGGTTTTCAAAATTTTGAGTGTCACTATACTAAATGTTCTGGAAAGGAACAAGGTTAACTGTATATTAAAGTTTTTTGCAGGGTAGAATGACTTAAATCAAAGGAATTTAAATCACCAATTTTAATCATTTTTTTCTTTTTCTGAGGAAAGGTTTAACCTAATTGATGGATAACAATTAAAATATGTTGATTTAAAACCAAATATAGCCTTCACACTAAATTTGGTACTTCTTTTTGCTAACCAGGAGACTATACTATGTCTCTACACATTTATGTCACCAATTATATTGCTTAAATTGTTACTCAGATTATAAATTTTTTACTTTTTGCTATGTGAGAAAATTGGAAATAATGCATTTCTTATTTACTAGATGATTCATTTTATTTGCAATTTGTATCAAGCTCCACTTGTATAGAAATTAGAATTGAACTGAAAATGCACAAAAACATCACTTTTAAAAATTATTATTTATATTTAACTACTTTAAATGTGGTTAATACATACGAGTAATTTATCCAAATATATTTTGCATTTAAAAATAGCTAATTTATTAAACAAAGGAAGTGTTATCTGTAAATAGTGAATTGAACTGATTGTTTCTGGTTACCATATCCTTCAAGATTTTGCAACCAATAGATCTCGTCCACTTATATCTAGTTTTTCCTTTTAGATTGGAAAAGGAAAATAAGCATTCCTGCATTTTCAGTTCCGAATCGGTTTCTTAACTTTGAATGAACTAGTTGCTGAAATGAACTAGTTGAATAAACTGAAATGAAGAAAATATTCTCTTTCTATTTGAAAAAGAGGCTATACAGCACTCAAAAGCTGACAACACTTAAACTCTGGTTCTAGGCGCTTAGCCCCAATTCAGTCATTTGACTTTCTGTAACACTTTGGTAGCAAGCATGTATATAGACTGTCATAATGTAAAATTTAATTTTAAAGAGGTTTTAAAGAAAAATTAATTTAAATTCAAATAAAAAAATCTGTTCTTTGAATCAATTCTTATCTACCCTGATTTTTTTGTTCATGAATACTGATGTATATTTCCTGTTTTATTAAATCATGGTTATAATACAATTATGAATACTATTTTAGAACATGATGCTTAAGATTATGCTCTCTAATGTATATACAAGCTATGTATTTTTAAATGTTGCTGAAATTAATACAATATTAGATCTAGTAAAATACATTTATTTTTATCTACTGTGAATAAAAGGTTACTCTTTAAGGAAAATTTAACACATGCATATGCCCAAATATGTTACATTAAGAGAAGCTGCACATCTTCACTGTATATTAACCATTTTGCCATCCTATAAATGCTGGCATCTAAGTGGCAAGTTAGATGACACTATAGTTATATTGCTGAGTTGAATTTGTTGTTCCTTAATGCAGCAAATCACTGTAGAAAATTTCATGAACCTCACTCATGCACTATATGTTGCTCAAGTAATGAAGACTATCTGAAACATTTGAGCTTTCAGGGTATAAAATGAGTTTGGGTTTGTTTACACAGAGAAGTTCATTTAGATTAAGGTAGGGTATGAATTTAAAGTGGAATAGCTATTCCTGATGAACTCCCTGTGTGGATGACTGGACGTGATAAATCGATCCCCGCTAGATTGATCACTGCCCGCCGATCTGGCCGGTAGTGAAGACATACCCTAAGGTGCCACAAAGACTCCTCGCTGTTATTCCAGAATAACTCACCACGTAGACAAGCCCATACAGATCTATGCAAATAAATTTTTTGGTTTGCTGGTAATTCTGAAAAGCCAAGAAAAAAACAGTTTCAAGTTAAACCAAAACCAAAACTTTTTGTTATTTCTCGTGAATTGAAAAGTCAAAAAAATAATTTTGGGTCAAACAAAACTTTTATGCTGACATTTCAAAATGAAATATTTTCATTTTGAACATTCTAAAGTTTTTTATTTAAAAAACAAAGGGAATTTGAAACAAAAAGATGTTTCAAACTGAAAAAAACAAACATTTTGTTTCAGAAATGTCAAAACAAAGTGCTCTCACCTCAATGAATATGAAGTTTCCCAATGCAAGTACAATTTCCAGAGTACTTCCACTGCCTAGGAGGTTTAGACGGGTGGGTAAACTACTCAGCTGATGTACACCTTGGCACAGAGCGCAGAGCTTGGGGAGATGTGTTTAGGGAATGCTAGCACCACAGAGTTCACTTAACGCCTTTGGGTTCAAGTAGTGTGCTTTAAATAACTTCACTCCTGTGGGGGCAAAGCTATCTTCAACTTACTCCTCTGAAATTCTTCAGGAGCAGGCTAGCTACTCAGGCTGGTAGTGTGAGAAACAGATTTAGGCCTAAGGCCAGGTCTACACTAGAAACTATAGCGGGGTGGTGTTTTTTTGTGACATTACTGTACTGGCAGAAGCCCGAGTGTAGATCCAGTTATACTAGCATAGAAGTGGTTTTACTGGAATTACTTATTTCTTTTATAAGCTTTGTTTATATTAAGAGGGTTTGCTGATATAGCTATACTTTTTCTAGCATAGAGCTGGCCTAAGTCTCTACGCTGTTTACAGTTAATACAATACACATAGTAGTGAATGCACATGTTAAAGGAAAAGATATACTGGTATGTTATGCATATAGTCAAAGCACTGTGATAACAGGATAATAAATTAAATCTGACACAATTTTGCAAAACGATGGAAAAATCCCCTTTCTAGTGACCTATTACTTCTTGACTTTCAACTGTTGATACTATAGGGTCTTACATCCAACTGCTCTACAGAAAATCCAAATTATAATTTTTTTTTGTCAATGACTGCATCAGTATGTTTTTCCCTACTTTATCCACTAGATGTTATCACATATTTTTCTCTTTCTTATTCCTACAGGTTGTCTTCCTTCACTCTAATAATATTGCAAAAGTGGGAGTAAATGATTTCTGTCCAACAGGAGGAAGCATGAAGAAGACATTATACAGTGGCATTAGCTTATTCAACAACCCTGTGAAATACTGGGAAGTTCAACCTGCAACGTTCCGTTGTATTTTAGGCAGAAATAGCGTGCAGCTTGGGAATTACTGAAAGTGATACAGAAGTTTGCATATTCCAAAACTATGTTTAAATAGACATGTTATGTTGCTGGTTTTACAATATTTGAAATCTATTGTAAAAGGGCAATTTTACACCCTTTAACCAGTTTACAAAATATTTACACTAATTTAGAGATTGTAAACTAGAAACACAATATACTTTAGCAGTCCTTTGTTTTATCTGATGTTAAACTTACATTTTTGAGTAAATGATGCAAAAACCTTGATTTTCAAGGAAAGGATGACTCTTGGAAACTGAACTGGAAACTGTACTTTGATGTTTCCTATTACAGATTTTAAATTGTTTACTTAAATCTACTTTGTCTGTTTTTTTCCAATACAGAAGCAATGCAAAGCATTAAGTTAAAAAAAAATTTCTATCATGACCTTTTTCAGTACTGAAAATATTTTATTTTAAAAAGTGTATATAGAATGCATAAAAATTTGCAAACAAAAAATATCAGATGTAGTGTGTCAGATTTTTCATTGGTAAAATAAATTGACTAAGAGCAATTAAAAAGATATGGTAATTCAAATTTGATGTTGCTCTAGTTCTTCTAATGTCACTAAACCCAGATTATATTTAGTCTTTTTAGTTAAATGAAATTGGGTTTGAGACCTTAGAATTAAGACCTTAAAAACTCATAGCTTTTTAGTATTTATTATTGCAACTCTTAATCATAAATGTCCATCAGTGTTTTGCTACCAATGTAATTGTATGCTCTCTGAATACTAAAAGGCAGCATTCAAAATTTGCCATCTGCTTCAAGCTTATTAGGAGCTGTTATTAAAACCTCTGTAGGCAGCACAAAAATAGTAACATTTTATATATATATATACTGTAATCATGTTCTTTACTTTAAATATGATTTTTTACATTTGACATTACATAAACCACAAGAGTAATTAATTATCTAAAAGTACTCCAACATTGCTGAATATAAGCAATGTATAATATAAATGTAGTTGACATAACTGCTAATGTTGGATAACGTGCAAAATATTAAATACTGACAGTACTGTATAAAATGGATATTTTATATATCTATTTAGTGTATATTTGTTACTCGTATTCATCATAAATTAAATGAACTTAAAGATTACCCTGAAATGTAAGTCTTTTAATAAAAAGATTGGATTGAAACCAAGTTATTTTGTCATGCTTTGTCTGTCCTGTCTGAGTGGAATATCGATAACATATACATCATCACTCACCACTCAGTTTATTATTTTTAAGCATTATTTTTGCAACATACTCCCAGCACACAATTATAAAAATTGATACGTATAATTTCTGTAGGTATCTCAAAGTAAACTCTTATAGTTCTTTTTAGGCTTTCCTTGTATTATTCTTTGTTCCAGTTCTGCACACATTGAAAATAATTTAACATTATATTTTGTTTTACTAAAGCACCAAGTTCCGTGTTTTCTTTATTTGAAGTTCTAGTGAAAAGTGATGAAGAAAGGTACTGTATGCAAGCAATATTGCAAGAAAATTCAACCGCCCTCTCCCTCTTACTTTTTTCTCTTAGATGATGTTCAAAAAGATTATTCACTTTGTTATATAGAAGTCTTTAGATAAAGTCTTCTAAATATTCTCCACTCAGCACAATTTCTTATTTTGACTTTAACTCCACAGTCTTTTCTGATTGTACTGCACAATTTTTGTGATCAGAAAAGTTTCTGGAATATGAGTCAAAACAAGAAGAAGAGAGAGTTTTTCAAGACAAATGAGAGAATTTATATTTTTTCACAAAGGTAAAAGATCAAATTCAAAGCCTTATTTGTCAGCAAACGATTGCTGTTCCCAAGGAGCATAACATGTGTCGGCACTACGACACAATGCACCCTGAAAAAATGTAATGCATTCACTGGAAAAATCCAAGAGGAAAAAGTTCAGCAACTTAAAGCAGGATTTGCCAAGCAAAGAAATTTCTTGTCGGGGATTAACAAGACTATCAAAGATTCAGTAAGAGCAAGTTTTGTGATAAGCGAAATGATAGCTAAATCATCGCGACCTTTTACAGAAAGCTTATTTGTAAAAGAATGTCTTATGAAAGCCAGCGAAATTTTATGTCTTGACATGAAGAAAGTTTTTGAAGGCATAAGCTTATCTGCCAATACAGTTGCCTGAAGGATAACGGATTTAGCTGATAATATGCAAAAACCATTGATTCAAATGGCAAAAGAATTCAAAGCATTTTCAATTGCTCTTGATGAGAGTACAGATGTATCAGATACCGCACGGTGTGCAGTGTTCATTAGAGGTGTAGATTGCACTTTGAATATAACTGAAGAATTGCTAGACTTAATGCCACTGAAGGGTACCACAACGGGATGTGACATATTTCAAGGACTGGAAGAGTATATTGAAAAAGTTGCGCTGCCATGGAACAAACTCGTATCTTTGGCTATGGACGGTGCACCATCAGTGTGCTCTGAAAACGTTGGTGTAGTTGGATTATTGAAGACCAAACTGAACAGCCTCAATATACACCTCTACCTCAATATAACGCTGTCCTCAGGAGCCAAAAAATCTTACCGTGTTATAGGTGAAACCGCATTATATTGAACTTGCTTTGATCCACCAGAGTGTGCAGCCCCTCTCTCCCCCCAGAGCACTGCTTTACCACGTTATATCCAAATTCGTGTTATATTGGGATGCGTAACCTCAAGGTAGAGGTATATCAGGAATTAGCTTCAACAGTATACATTGTATTTTGCACCAAGAAGCCCTGTGTAGTAAAAGTCTACAAATGAAGGAAGTTATGGATGTAGTTGTTAAAACTGTTAATTTTATATGTGCACGAGGGCTGAATCACAGACAGTTCACTTCTTTTCTAGCAAGTAGGGACAGCGAATATGGGGAACTTCTGTATCACACTCAAGTTAGATGGCTGAGTCGTGGAAATGTTTTGAAATGTTTTTTTGCACTTAGAGAGGAGATTGATTACTTCATGAAAATGAAGAACAAGGAGGTTCCACAGCTTGCTGATTCCACTTTTATCTGCAATCTTACTTTTCTAACAGATGTAATTGATCACCTGAATGCACTGAATTTGAAACTTCAGGGTAGAAAATAGGTGATAACACAGATGTACGACAGTGTTATGTCATTCAAAGTTAAGCTTACTTTGTGGGGGAAACAGCTGACTGGTGGCAATTTGGTTCATTTCTCGACTCTGAAATTCCTTAGGAAAAGTTGAACCCAAATCCTTGAAAGAATATGCAGAGATCATTTCTAACTTATACAAACAGTTTGATGTGCATATTAAAGATTTCAAGGCACTTGAACCTATTTTTAACTTTTTCCCCACCATTTGCTGTGGAAACTGACAATGTTGCAAAGGAAATGCAGATGGAGTTAGTGGGGCTTCAGTGTGACACCATTTTGAAGCAGAAGTCTACAGATGTTGGAATTCCAGAATTCTACAGGTATCTTTCACAAGAAAGATTTCCCATGTTATTCTCTGCTTCCGCAAGGATAATGGCAATGTGTGGAAGTATATATATGTGAACAGTTTTTCTCTTCCATGAAGATTAACAAATCTGTGTTAAGGTCAAGGTTCACTCATGAACATTTGAAAGCGACACTGAGATTGGTTTAGTCTCAGGATATCAAACCTAATATTGATGCTCTGGTTGATGCAAAATGCTGGCAGCTAAGTGGCCAAAAATAAAATGACTGTCAAAATTAACACTGAATTTTCACATTACAGTTAAAGAAGTTGTTAAAAAAGTTAATAAATTGACTTTTAATAGCATACTATATTTTAATACTATACTACATTACTCTTTTTCTTCTGCCTACCTCCAGGGGCTTCCCTCCGCCAAGCCGCCAACGCTGTTGGTGGCGCTTAGTACTTTCCAGGAGGGAGGGAGGAGAAGCGGGGAGCCATGCGCTCAGGGGAGGAGGTGGAGAAGAGATGGGGCAGGGGCGGGGCCTCATGGAAGGGATGGAGTGGAGACGGGGCCAGGGGCAGCCAGGGGTGGTGTCAGTGATGCGGCCCTCCGGCCAATGCATTAGTCTTCATGTGGCCCCCGTGGTCATTTGAGTTTGAGATCCCTGGATTAGAGCATCCTGGGAATGCAACAGGGAGAAGAGAAATGCTGAAATAGCTGAACATTCACCTACAGCACAATCCTAGCAAGATTTGTCTGTAGGCAAATTGCAACTCATATTCACTGTCACTGCCTAGCTGAAATCTTAATCCAGGCACAGTAGTGAGGGAAAAATTCGAAAGGAATACAAACGACACAGGGATTTTACCCAGGCTTCTAACCTTTCTTCACAGCCCTTAAGACTGGTTGATGCAAAACGCTGCCAGCTAAATGGCCAAAAATGAAAAGACTGACAAAATTAGCACTGACTTTTCACATTACAGTTTTTAAAAAGTTAATACATTGACTTTTAATAGCATACTATATTACTCTTCATTTTTTACTATACTTTTGTATTGTTGTATGAGAAGGTGTCAGTGATGCGGCCCTTGGGCCAATGTACTAGTCTTCATGTGGCCCTCACAGTGATTTGAGTTTGAGATCCCTGACATAGACTTTTCTGCCTAATTCCCTTCTCCCCACATGCTTGACCTCTTCTGACCAATCTGCTCCAACCTGCCTCTGTTAGAGTTCTCTCTCTTCCTTACCCCTGAATCCTCATCCCAGTCTTCTTGCCCAGCAAATCCCAGTTCTCACCTCCACTCTGATTTTTCATCAGATCTGTCCCTGCTCCTCCCCAACACCACTCCCCCTTGCTCCAAGTTTCTGTCACTTTGCCGAGGCAGCCCCAGTTTCCAACCTCAAGCTCCTCCCTCATCAAATCTCAGTCTCACTGCACCCCCACCTCATAGGCCCTCATTATCCTTCTCAGATCACAGCCCGTCTCCCCCACATGCCAACTCCCATTTTCTGCCCCCCACACCAGCTTCCAGTCCCATGCTCTTTAATCCATTTACTTCCCCTGTCCCTTGTCCCCTCTGGATATGAATCAGGCAGCTACCTCCTCCATGCTCCCTAGGTCCTGCAGAAGAGGTATTCATATCACAGAAGAGAGCTTTCCCTACTTTCAGTTCTGGTTCCCAGACTTAGCCCTTGAATATCCCATAGCAATCCAGAGCTGCAAATACAGGGCAAGCCCTGCTCAGCCATGGGCTGCAGCATGTCCATTGCAGACAGAATCTTCAGAGATTTTAGTTAAACTCTAAGAAGTCTCTGCTGAGCATGCACTAACTCTGATTTTTCAAAGGCTTACCACTTAGGAAAATCAGAGTAGATTTTCACAGGGATAGCAGAGAATACATCCCTGACTAAAAGGGTGCCCACCCACCAAATTTCAAGCCCACTATAACTTTTCAAATAAAAGGTCACTGTAACACAGGCAAACAATGAATTTTCCCCTGTCGTCGTTCTCTGAAACAGCAGAATGTTTTAGCTGAAAATCAATCAATCAATCAGCTTGAGGGAGACACCCAGCATGGGATATTTTAACCCAAGCCGTTACAATTTTGCAATGTTAGGGCTGGTCTACACTATGGGGGAAAATCAATCTCAGATACGCAACTTCAGCTACGTGAATAACTTAGCTGAAGTCGAAGTATCTAAGATCGAATTACTCACCGTTCTCACGGCACAGGATCGATATCAGCGGCTCCCCATGTTGACTCCACAACTCCGTTTGGGTTGGTGGAGTTCCAGAATCGATATAAGCGTGTTCGGGGATCGATATATCGCGTCTAGATGAGACGTGATATATCAATCCCCGAGCAATCAATTGCTACCCGCCGATACGGCAGGTATTGAAGACATAGCCTTAGAAGCAACTGAAACCAGGGTCCTATAATGAGATGTGTTAGGCAGCCTTAATAATAGGTGTTGCTACCAGCCCCACATATAGTAATGAATTGTACAGAGAAGGTAGATGTGGGGCTTCTTTTCTCCCTGTTTTATAACACAAGAACAAGGGGACAGTCAAAGAAATTAAAAGGTGGAAAATTCAAAACCCACAAAAGGAAATACTTTTTTCTCATAAGGCGTAATTAATATGTGGAAATCATTACTAGAGGATGCTGCAAGGCTCAAAGTTTAGCAAGAAAGTTTAAAAAGAAAATGGACATTTAAATGGATTACAGGAATATCCATAATTGTAAAAGTTAATGTTAAAAAATTGTGGAAGCAATATTAAACTTCAAACTTCAGGGAGTAAACCAATCTTCCATTTTATACGAAAGTAACTATTGAGGTTAGGAGGAAATATAATGTAGAGGGCAGATTATCTCACATCTGTTTTATGCAAGTTTGTCTGCAATTTTTTCTTAAGTACTTCAACTAGATGGAACACAGGTCAGAATGAACTAGTATCAGAATTTCTGTTTCCTGTTGTTAGCAGAAAGTTTCATGTATATCTAAGTTAACATAACTCAGTTAAGTAACCTGTTTTTTGTAATTAGGCATAAGTCTCTATAAGGCAAAGCCTATTGAAGACCATGAAGTCTTACTCTTTGTTGTTACTATTGCTACTCTTCTAATAAATTACTGCTATAATCATTTTGACATTTTAAAATATTTAACCAATATGCGACAGTCAATTGACCAATTATTTTTGAACATGTCACATACCCAGCCCTACTTCAATGAGATGTCAAACCCCTTTCCTGGCATGGTAGCTGATTGAAATACATCATAATAACCTTGGATAGGTTTAAGTGCTTGTTCAGCAGATGATACCAAATGGGGGACACAATACACTATGAAGGTTACAATAAAAAAAAAAATAGAGTTCACAATTACACCCAGACTTATCCCATTCTGTTACAAACCTACATATGATAATCTGTTTATCTCTGCACATATAAGAAGAATCTCAAACCCAAAACTCAGTTGCGCCAAACATCTGCAAATCTCCAGTATTAATTCCTGGAGGGCCAAGGGAATAAATTGCCTTTATGTATCGCACTTCTAATTAGCAGCTTACTATACACTAGCCCATGAACTACTCAGGACCCAATTTACAAAACCAGCAATGTTTGAAACTAACCAATTCCTGACTAATCCCATCTAGAGCAAAGCAGAAAGATACAGAAAAGTGGGGAGGAAATTGCACTCCCAGCCTTTGTTTGGTCCACAGCTGTAAGCGCATGTGAAAAAGCCGAAGCATGCCTGATGCAAATACTTTTTATCTTTATTGATGCTATTCTGTTGGACCAGCAGGGCATCTGTTTAAACACAGGAATCTCTCCCCCACCCACACTTTTATTTAAATAAAATTTAAACTTTTATTTAAGTTTTAAAAATAAAATTTAAACTTTTATTTAAATTTCTGACAATCAGTTCTCCTCAGTCCCGTATTCACCAAACTCCATAAAATTTATGTTGTAGCATACATTTTCTAAAACAGCCTTATAAAAGGACAATAGATCTTTTTCTTTGCTCTTTTTTCTTTGAATTTAACAATTCCTTACAGCACAACAGTTACCAAAATTCCACCAGAGGATGGCAGCCTAATCACAGGATATCAAGTAAAGCAGTATTTTCTGTAGAAAAATAAGTTAATGCAGTAAAAACACCTATACTCAACTGTACTGTAGCAATCAAAACAGAATACATCACTTAAAGGCTTTAAGTTCATTTGACAGATTAGCGTAATCATTATAGAGTGCTGGTCCAGGATTTAGGAGGCCTAGATTCTATTCCCAGTTCTACCATTAGCCTGCTGGGTGACTTTGAGAAGTCATTTGGCCTCTGTGTCCCAGTTTCCCCATCAGTAAAATGAGGATACAGATACTGATCAGCCTCCTTTGTAAAGAGCTTTGTGTTCTATTGATGTAAAATGTTATAGAAGAGGTAGGTATTATTATTAATCAAGTAACTACACATTTTTAATGAAACAATTCACATTTTTAAAAACCTATTTCAAAATACTGTAAAGTCTGGATTCTAACCTACACAACCAGAGAAATACTGTACACTCAATTTGTATAAACCACATGTGTTATATACAGTGACAAGGATTTATTTCAAATCTATCTTAAAAGGGAGAACAAACACAAAGTAAATCTATACATTTTGAAACCCAAACTCCTATGACTAAAACTAATTTATGCTTAAAAAATAAAATCAAGACCTTTCAAAATTAAGACCAGCTTCAGCCATGCCACTCCCTTTGTTCCTCATAAGTACCTGACTTCAGGATTAAAGGAACAGTCTATTATGGAAAAATAACAGGTTTTTTAATTATATTATTTTACATACAATGCCTGAGCACTTTTTTGGCAATAGGAGTTCTATATCTAAAGAAATAAGTTAGAAAAGCACGATTTAGCTGATAATACTGCATGGTTTTTGAAACACAGTGCTCTATGCCACATGAGGATAATGAAGCTAATTAACCACTGATTACAACAAAAGCAAAAGTAATATTCTCGGTTCTACATGTTATCTCTCAGCCGGGTTTGTACAGAGAGAGCTGCAATTCTGTCCCCTTTGTGGGGACAGCACACTTTTTCAGGCATTAAGTCTCGTGTTTTTTACCTATCCTGGGGCAGAATTTCACAATTCTCCCACTCTTAGAAAAGGAGATGGGCTAGAGCAACCTGGGGTGTATCCATCATTATTAAGTTCACAGGTTCAACTGATTTGAACACCTTATTTCTTCTCTCCAGGAGTCTGTGACCAGTGGTGTATAGTGACAGAACGTCCATCTTAAAACAAAGGCATTATTTATTTTGTAGTAAGAACAGAGGTCTTAGAAAAAAATGGATTTTAAAATAACTGCCTATATGACAAACACATCCATCTTAACTAAAGATTTACCATTGCCTGATGGTAAACTGGGCATGCCTAACCTCTTTGCAGACACCCCCAGAGAGGTCCTATCTCAGTTTGGTCCCTCCAAACACTTGCCACCCCTCTCTTGAGAGGGTCCCTTTTTATTTTGTCAGAGATCTTTTGACCTTCTGTATTATGGGTCCTAGCCATTCCTGGTCAACCTAGTTTTGTAGGCTGGCTGGAGACCAAGGATAGATTAATCAAAGCTAACAGTCCTGGCATCGTCCCTTAACCACTCTTAAGTGTTTGCCGATAGGTGGTTATCTTGGGCCATTCTTCTCCTTCCTGCCTATATTTCAGACAAACTCCTATTGAGGTTAATCAATATATTCATTCAGTAATCATGAACCCAATTGTCAGACCAACTTAAAGTATTCACAAATTTACATGGGAGAGCCCTATCCATTAGAGATAGTTTTGTTGATAATTTGAAGATACTTTTGCACTTTGTAAGCCACTGCCTCCTAAAGCATGAGAGAAAGGGGATGAAGACTAGCTGGGGTGAAAGTGGGACAAGGACAACTCTCTCATTTGTTCTTCAGTTTCAGCTTTCAGTTTAAAAAAACTGTCTAATTATTCTAGTTCTGAAGAAAACTTTCAAAGTATGAAGTGTGACCAACATAGAGATGTCTGCCTGAGCTTGCAGACAGCCTGAAACAGCAACATTAATTTATTTAAATGGGAGCTAACTCGTGCCAAAGATGATACTTTAGATATCAACAGAACTATTTAACTGCTAATCAAAGCATGTAAGGACATGCCTACTCTTGCAGAGGTGTGTAGAGTATGCGCAGCTACATGTTGCAGTGAAAAGCCAGTTATGTCCACACTGCGGAGGCTGGAACCTTTCCCCTATGCACCCCCTGCCAGACACTTTCCCTGAAGCGGGAAAACACTCTGGCAGCTCCCTGTGGAGGAGAAAGGCTACAGCAATGGGGAGTTGCCAGAGCTTTTTCCCCACTATCTTCCCCACGCCAGAGCCTTTCCCTGCAGCAGAGAAAGGCTCCAGCAGCAGGACATTAAACTGCTACAAACAGCAGCATAAACATGGGAGGCACTGCTTGGGAGTCTCAAGAGCCATGTAGGGTACACACCCTAAGATTTCAGTGTGTCGTTACTTGCCTACACAATGCCTCATTGTCTACAGTAAATGTACTTTACATGCAACTGTAAGTAGAGACATAGCCTCAAAAAGTAGAGGTAGTACCATATTATTAAGATATACACCAACATTTCCCAAAGTGTAGCAGACGCCAAGGACTACTCAGGGGACTGGAAGACCTATAATTAAGATGTTCAGACTTCTAACAGTTCATAAAGATGGATGAGATTGGTTTCATAAAGGCTGTTCAACTTTTGGATGTTTGGAAAACACTTTTGTAAACTACTACTGTTTTGTCTATATTCATTCTCCCTTAAACTAATCACTTAAAAAACATTCTCTACAAACATGTTTGGTTAGAAAAAAGGTTCAGATCTGCCACATAGATCCTAAGAAGAAACTTCTCCCATTCACACATATACACAGTGATGAATTACTTTTCAGTTATGTGCTACTGAATTAAACAAAACAGCATTATTTGATCTTCACTAGTTAAAGACTAGTCACAAATGTTACCCACTGTGAACAATACCAGCAATTATCTAGCAATAGTCTTGCATCTAGTCTGACCTAAGTCAGATTTGATGATTCGACTGGATTTTTGACCCTACTACAATCTAGGAGTCTGTGAATATT
Source organism: Gopherus evgoodei (assembly GCF_007399415.2). Taxonomy (NCBI): domain Eukaryota; kingdom Metazoa; phylum Chordata; order Testudines; family Testudinidae; genus Gopherus; species Gopherus evgoodei. The sequence goes on from NC_044328.1 coordinate 89,050,886, forward strand.
TCTTATATAATTACAATCTCAGGTAACAGTGATGTCTTCTTGTATACTAAATTATTAAATAGATCTTCCATTTCAATCTTAAAAGGTATACCTAATATTGTACTAAATAATTTTGCAATTGTTCTAAATTTAAACTGTAAACACTATGCAAGAGAGCTGGACTCCCTCCCTCCTATAATTCACCTGACTGGAGGCTATATCCAAGTAGCTTACTTAATTTTCTTAACAGAAGTTGTGGGTGCTATTGGCTCATTGGCATCAGTAAAAGCTATTTCAAATGTCTAAGGGAAGGTGGGCCAGAAAACTAAAACTGAACAGTGGGCCTCTTGACATCCAGTATTCACTTACAAGTTAAGAGCCATGACCATTTGTCCTTATTTTTCCTAATCTTCTTTTTTCCTTTCCAAAGTTTCTAAACACTTTTCAGCTTGTCTATGGTTTACACAAATGTTATCCGTATAGTCTGTCCTTTCAAAAATAATTAGGAAGAAACCTTCCTTTTTGAAACAGAAGCATGAATTCTGATCAAAAGTTTTAACTGAAGAGATGGACTACAAGCCATCAGGAACAGTATCCCCGATAACGTCACGGCAAACCTGGTGGTTGAACCTTGTACTCACCCACAACTATTTCAGATTTGAGGATAACTTATACCTTCAAGTCAGCGGCAATGCTATGAATACTCACATGGCCCCACAGTATGCCAACATTTTTTATGGCTGACTTAGAACAACGCTTCCTCAGTTCTCGTCCCCTAGAGCCCCTACTCTACTTGCCCTTTATTGATGACATCTTCATCATCTGGACCCATTGGAAGGAGGCCCTTGAGGAATTTCACCATGATTTCAATGATTTCCACCCCACCATCAACCTCAGTCTGGACCAGTCCACACAAGAGATCCACTTCCTGGATACTACAGTGCTAATAAGCAATGGATCACATAAACGCCACCCTAGACCGGAAACCTACTGACCGCTAGACCTACCTATCCACCTGCAGCTTTCATCCAGACCACATCACACGATCCATTGTCTACAGCCAAGCTCTAAGATACAACTGCATTTGCTCCAATCCCTCAGACAGAGACAAACACCTATAAGATCTCTAGCAAGCGTTCTTAAAACTACAGTTTGACAGAGCCAGAAGGGTACCCAGAAATCACCTACTACAGGCCAGGCCCAACAAAGAAAGTAACAGAATGCTACTAGCCGTCACCTACAGCCCCTAATTAAAACCTCTCCAGCACATCATCAAGGATCTACAACCTATCCTGAAGGACGATCTCTCACTCTGACAGACCTTGGGAGACAGGCCTGTCCTCGCTTACAGACAGCACCCCAACCTGAAGCAAATACTCACCAGCAACTACACATCACACAACAAAAACACTAACCCAGGAACCAATCCCTGCAACAAACCCTGCTGCCAACTCTGTCAGCTTATCTATTCAAGGGACACCATCATAGGACCCAACCACATCAGCCACACCATCAGGGGCTCGTTTACCTGCAGATCTACCAATGTGATCTATGCCATCGTGTGGCAGTAATGCCTCTTTGCATATACATTGGCCAAACCAGACAGTCTCTATGCAAAAGAATAAATGGACACAAATCAGACATGAAAAAGTGTCACATTCAAAAACCAGTAGGAGAACACTTCAATCTCCCTGTACATTCAATAACAGACTTAAAAGTGGCAATTCTTCAACAAAAAAACTTCAAAAACAGACTCCAATGAGAAACCGCAGAATTGGAATTAGTTTGCAAATTGGACACCATCAAATTAGGCCTGAATAAAAACTAGGACTGGATGAGTCACTACAAAAAGTAATTTCCCTCTCTGCTGATACTCACACCTTCTTGTCAACTGTTGGAAATGGGCGACGTCCACCTTGATTGCATTAGCGTCGTTAGCACTACAAAAGTAATTTTCCCCTTTGATACTCACCCCTTCTTGTCAACTGTTGAGAATAGGCCACTTCCACCTTAACTGAATTAGCCTCTTTAGCACTAATCCCCCACTTGGTAAGGCAACTCCCATCTTTTCATGTGCTGTAATATATATCTGCTTTCTGTATTTTTCACTCCATGCATCTGATGAAGTGGGTTTTAGCCCACGAAAGATTATACCCAAATAAATTTATTAGTCTCTAAGGTGTCACAAGGACTCCTCATTGTTTTTGCTGATACAGACTAACACGGCTACCACTCTGAAGACTGAAGAATGACATTTTATTTTAAATTAAAATACAATGTGGTATTTTAGAGAGAGATACAAATAGAAACCACATCACAATTAGGACAACACATAGGTGTGTGACAATTGTTACATACAGTTATGTAATGCTTCCCTTGTTATAACTTTAAAAAATGTATGACAATAAAAGTAATGATTACTTGAAATGAATGAAAGCATAATAGCACATACCATTTTTCGACATTTGTTTTGTTCAGAAAGGCTTAAAAAAAATTTTTTTTTTTGGTTCCTTTCTGGAGAGACTTGACGTTTAAAAATGAAGCTGCTAACAGGAAACATATGGAAAAGCTCTGCAGTAAATGAAAAGTTGGCTTGAACTTCATGTGCCACGTATCACATTCCAGTGTCTCAAATAACCTGGTAAGTTAATAACATTCACATTACATGCTCAATGAATCACTTGAGACTGATTATAGCATGTGAAATTTAAGTATAAAAACAAGCAGAAAAGCTGTAAATTCTTTAAAAAAATTCCAAAAGTAGCAAACATTTTGAAAAATAAATATTATCCAGTGCTTCAACTCTCTTTAACTTGCTGGCTAACATAAGCCTTGAAAAACATCCCATAAAAGATTAGCTCAACAACATATGCTGCCAACAGACAGACTTGTTGCTGTTTGTTTATAAAATGTGAACAGTTCTGTACAAAATGTAATATTAAAATTATTAACTATTATGTTGCCAGAGAGATGAGAAGATGCAATGCTTTTATCCTGGAGAAAAGAAATATTCCCCAGAGCAACTAAAGTTAGTACTCTTCTCATTCTCCTTTTCATAGCATATTATTTACAGTATAAGCAGCAAAGAGTCCTGTGACACCTTATAGACTAACAGACATATTGGAGCATGAGATTTCATGGGTGAATACCCACTTCGTTGGATGAAAGAGTATTTACAGTATGTTCACCTACCATTATAAAATGCAAGGAAGTAATAACCTTACAGCTGTAACACTCCAGTTCAGTAAAACTTTTAAAACACATGCTTAAGTCTCATTCGAGTCAATGAAATTTAAATACATGCTTAGAGTAAAGCATGTTTTTACGTGCTCTGCTCAACAGGGTTGGACTTGAAAATGTGCTTATTTGTTTTCTTGAATTGGGGCCTAATTTAATTAAGTTTTGTAATTCATCACCACTCCTGTTGTCCTAAACTGGCAAACAGGTGGTCCAGGGGTATGATGGCACTGCACCTTAAGTTGGGGGTGATTCATTGTCTGGCTTGCTGAGGGAAGGGGTATACCGCTTTAAAGGGAGGTAGACATACACAAACTCTGTTGCTGAAACAGAGCAGAGCAGTGTGGTGACACTGACTCATCCCCCAGGGGCCAGAATAGAAGGGAGTGGATAAGGGGGCTTCTCCCACCAGGCTTGCCCTTTCCCCCCCAGACCAGATGGCAACTGCAGCGGCCCAGCTGGGTATGGGGGCTAGGGCTCTTCAGGCAATTGGGGTTTGGCATTTTGAAGCATACAGAATGTATGTGAGATCCCAGACGGGGAGTCATTGTTAATTTTACATTATATTTTCATTGCAGATGTGGGAGTACAGGCCACACAGACAGTGGAATGGATATGTGGGCACAGCATTATTTACTGGTCACATAGGCAGCGTCCAGGTTGTCTGAGGGTTCACAGCTGAGGCTCAGTGATGAAGCAATCCTGAGCTGGCAGAGGAGGGACACGATATCGGACCAGCTGATGTCCTTGTGTACACTCTGAGGGTCTGACAGTGGGCACCAGATATAATCATGCAACAACAAGGAGTACTTGTGACACCTTAGAGACTAATAAATTTATTTGGGCATAAATTTCGTGGGCTAAAACCCACTTCATCATATGTATGAAGTGGGTTTTAGCTCACGAAAGCTTATGCCCAAATAAATTTATTAGTCTCTAAGGTGCCACAAGTGCTACTCATTGTTTTTGCTGATACAGACTAACAGGGCTACCACTCTGAGATATACCTGTGGTGCACTTTGGGAAAAATGATTTGGGAAGGCGTAAATGGGTAGCCTTAATGCTTATTGCTAAGAGGGACTTGAGGGAGATCCTGTGCCCAGGTTTAACAAGGCTAGGAGGTATATGAACAGGGAGATGATCAAATTCATAGGGATCACAGAGGGGTTGAGTAACTTCACATCCTGATATAGCATATGGGGCACCATTAGTATTCAAGGAGGATGGGGTTCACCTGTCAGACTTGGGCACAGACATATTTTTAGCTGATATTAAAGGAGGCATTAGGAGATGTCTGAGAACCCAGCTGGGTATGTGAGGGAAGAAGCTAAGCTAATTGCTGGAGCTCTTTGTGGTGGACGTCCAGTGCATAGGGAGGGGATATAGTTATCAGATACATGGTTTGGTAAAGGATTTAAAGGGCGTGTTTGTTAAAGGAGTGGAACAGAGGGTGTTTGGGGCGCCTATGGCTGGTACAGCAAGGAGCCTACTCATCACTCCCTTATAACCCACCTTAACCCTCATTCAAGAGTAGTAGGGATGGTAAAGTCACAGCAGTGGGTTGGCTGGGGACAAGAATGGAAAAGGGGGGGTGCTGACAGAAGCCCCCAGGTAGATATTGAAATAATCACAGAGATATTTGCACTGTACACTTGTGTCTGCCGGGTACTCCCAGACATCTAATAATAAAATTGCTGCCTAATTAAACCAGATCCAATGTCTCTGGTCCTTTTTCCGGTATAGTCAGACAATGGACTTGACATTATCTGTTGATCACCCAGGAAAAATAAATTTCTGTTGCTTCAAAGGGTACACCCATTAACCTAGTTTCAAGAGAGGGATAGGTATGGAAAAATCTCTTTGCAAAAGTTAGTGGCTGGAACCTGAAATCTTGCAAAGTGCTCCCAAATAGATCACTGCCACCACCTTTGAGTGCTCAGCCCATGTTATTTGTAACTCCCTGACTTACTTTTTTGAACTCAAGACTCTTAAAACAATTTCTTTTCAATGACATCCTTCTCACTATTCCTCTTTGCTATAGTCTCTCTCTTGTTCCTTTCTTATGACATCCTATGAAATATCAATGACCCAATTTTGAATCATTCCAATTTATGGAGGTAAGCAAAGAGGAGGAAAATATCCAACTATCCCAATACCTCTCCCCTTTTTCTCTTTCTGGATCACTGCCAGTTTTGTTTAAGCTTTATTCCCCTATACTTCAGAAAACACAAGAAGATAGAATAATGTCTCCCTTTTTGTGAGACAAAGTGGGTGAGGTAATATCTTTTATTGGACCAGCTTCTACTGGGGATAAGAACAGGAGTACTTGTGGCACCTTAGAGAGACTAACAAATTTATCTGAGCATAAGCTTTTGTGGCTACAGCCCACTTCTTCAGATGAATAGAATGGAACATATAGAGAGGAAATATATATACACATACAGAGAGCATGAAAAGGTGGGAGTGGTCTTACCAACTCTAAGGGGCCAATTAAGTAAGAGAAAAAACTTTTGAAGTGATAATCAAGATAGACCAGTACAGACATTTTGATAAGAAGTGTGAGAATACTTACATGGGGAGAAAGATTCAATGTTTGTAACAGCTCAGCCATTCCCAGTCTCTATTCAAGCCTATGTTGATTGTATCTAATTTGCATATCAATTCAAGTTCAGCAGCTTCTCATTGGAGTCTGTTTTTGAAGCTTTTCTGTGGCAAAATTGCCACCCTCAGGTCTGTTATTGAGTGACCAGACAGCTTAAAGTGTTCTCCTACTGGTATTTGAATGTTATGATTCCTGATGTCAGATTTGTGTCCATTTATTCTTTTGTGTAGAGACTGTCCGGTTTGGCCAATGTACGTGTGTCACGGAGTCACCGGGCGATGCTCTGGAACTGCTCCCCACCAAGCCAGTCAGGACTTTGGGGAGCCTCCTCTCCCTTGGAGCAGACTTGTTCAGGGCAAGAAGCTCACTCAGCTTCACCTCCTGGGTCTCTCCTTGGAGCATTCAGCATCCTCTGCCCCTCCGTGCGCTTCCCACAGCGAGTCCACCCCAGCGGGGTCCTGGGGAAGCCACCGGGTTCTGCACCCCCACTTTGCAGTCAGACGTGACTCTCAGCCAGCCAGTAAAACAGAGGTTTATTCGATGACAGGAACAGGGTCTAAAACAGAGCTTGTAGATACAGCGAACCGGACCCCTCGGCTGGGTCCATTCTGGGGGGCAGTGAGCCAGACCCCCAGGTCTGCCCTCCACCCTTGACCCCAGCCAGCTCCAGACTAACAACCCCTCCTAGCCCCTCCTCTCTCCTCAGCCTCTTTCCTGGGCCAGGAGGTCACCTGATCCCTTTGTCTCCAACACCTTCAGCTGGCACCTTTGCAGGGGAGGGGCCCAGGCCATCAGTTGCTAGGAGACAGAGTGTCAGGCATTTAGGTGCACTGGCCCTTTGCTCTGCTAGATACTTAAGAACTGCCATGGGGACACTGAGGCACCAATACTGTATTCAGAGAAAACATTAAGAACTTTCCCAGTTCGTCACAACGTGACAGAGGGGTATTGCTGGCACATGATGGCATATATCACATTGGTTGATGTGCAGATGAATGAGCCCCTGAAGGCATGGCTGGTATGATTAGGTCCCATGATGATGTCACTTGAACAGATATGTGAACAGAGTTGGCATCGAGCTTTGTTGCAAGGATGGGTTCCTGGGACAGCGTTTTTGTTTAGTTGTGTGTGGTTGCTAGTGAGTATTTGCTTCGGGTTGGGGAGTTGTCTGTAAGCGAGGACAGGTCTGTCTCCCAAGATCTGTGAGAGTGAGGGATCATCTTTCAAGATAGGTTGTAGATCTTTGATGATGCGCTGGAAAGGTTTTAGTTGGGGGCTGAAGGTGACAGCTAGTGGTGTTCTATTATTTTCTTTGTTATAAATATAATAATTGGAGAAATGCCTATCTCCTAGAACTGGAAGGGACCTTGAAAGGTCATTGAGTCCAGCCCCCTGCCTTCACTAGCAAGACTAACTACAGATTTTTGCCTCAGATCCCTAAGTGGCCCCCTCAAGGACTGAACTCACAACCCTGGGTTTAGCAGGCCAATGTTCAAACCACTGAGCTATCCCTCACCCTGTTGGGCCTGTCTTGTAGGAGGTGACTTCTGGGTATTCATCTGGCTCTATCAATCTGTTTTTTCACTTCAGCAAGTGGGTTTTTGGAGCTACACCAGTGTGACAAACTTTTTTACTGGTGACCCCTTTCACACAGGAAGTCTCTGAGTGCGACCCCCACCCTTTATAAATTAAAAATACTTCTAAATATATTTAACACTATTATAAATGCTGGAAGCAAAGTGGGGTTTGGGGTGGAGGTTGACAGATTGCGACCCCACATGTAATAACCTCGCGACCCCCTAAGGGGTCCCAACCCCCAGTTTGAGAACTCCTGGGCTACACAGAGTTCTTCCTCAGGTCTGGGAGAGGTATTCAGTGACACAGCTAAAAACAAGATGGAACAGATAGTTTAGCATAAGTAGTTAGCGCATATTCAAGGAACCATTCAAAGGTAAAGGTGAATGATCCCTTAAATTATGTGCTAACTACATGGGCTAAACTATGTGTTCCATCTTGTTTTTAGCTGTGACACTTGGAGTACCTTTCCCAGACCTGAGGAAGAGTTCTGTGTAGCTCCAAAGCTTGTCTCTCTCACCAACAGGAGTTGGTCCAATAAAAGATATTACCTCACCCACCTTGTTTCTCTAATATCCTGGGACTGACATGGCTACAATAACACTCCCTTTTTGTGAGTCAGCGATATTACTAATTTAACTTTTAGTTTGAAAAAAAAGAGAGAAAACTGCTGGGGACAGACCATTTATCTATTAATATGATCAGCAATTGCTCTTAAAGATGACATTGCTATTGATTTGATAAACTGCAAGGGATATTACAATACAAGAAAAATGCATAAAGTGTTTTAGGCTTAATTGTCATTGACCAAAGCCATGCTTTCATACTTTCCTCACAGTGATATTTCCTTGTAGGGTAAGTGTTGTTTGCTGAAGAGGAAGTTTTTCACAGTCAGTTAAGACATTTCCGCATGGAAGGACTATGGAATAATTTCAAATGATAAATCCTGCCAATCTCTGAATAATTTAAAACAATATACCATGTAGCTTGTAAGTTGTCGGTCTACTAGCATTTAGCAGACAGAACTTAAGAATTTCACTATAATGTAGTTTACTATTGTGAATACTGATGTTCTTAAATATTTACATCCTCAGCTACTACATACAATTAAGAGTACAAGTATTTTTCATATTTTTCCTCTGATTAATCATATTTTTCCCTATTGTTCTTCCTCCTATTACCCTTAGCATCACAAAGTTTTTTGTAGCATAAAGGAGACATTGCATCTATAAATTATTCTAACAAAATTGGAAAGGGAAGAAAGTAAATTTTTAATTAATAACTTTATAGTTATTTATTACGCTAATGCATAAGCTAACACAGAAACATAACACTTTGTTTCCCATATTTACTAATGGTATAACTTTTTCCTATCCCAATGAACAACAAAAGCATGTAATATGCTCACTGCTACTGAATGCAGTAGATCTTTGTCCAGAAGGCAGGAAAAAGGGGAGTGGGACAAGAGGAGGGACCTACCTGAGCAGAGCAGAGCCAAGCCAAGGGGCAGGAATGGCCCAAAGTGTTTTGCTGCCCAAGGTGGAAAACATTTATGCAACCCTCCCCCTGGTCTAAGCAGCTAAGCCATGCATGCATGCATATATAAATAATAAAATAAAATAAACAGAAACAGAAACAGCCAGCTAACCAGCCTAGAAATGACCCAGCCAAAGGAGGAACAGAGAGTGCTCAGACAAGGTGGGGGAGGTGGAGGTATTTATACACTGTGCATTCTGGAAGGAATGCTTTCATAAGTCAGCAGCACCCTCTAACACCCATGGATCAAAGGAAGACTACTTTTTTATGATCTGCAGTAGGCAATGCCCTAATTGCCTCTCCCACAAGGGGAGAGGCAATTCTCGATTTAGTCCTGAGTGGAGCGCAGGATCTGGTCCAAGTAACTATAACAGGACCGCTTGGAAATAGTGACCATAATACAACATTTAACATTTCTGTGAAGAGGGAAGAACACCTCAGCAGCCCAAAACTGTGGCATTTAATTTCAGAAAGAGGGACTATGCAAAAATGAGGAGGTTAGTTAAACAGAAATTAACAGGTTACAGTAACTAGAGTGAAATCCCTGCAAGCTGCATGGACACTTTTCAAAGACATCATAATAAAGGCCCAACTTAAATATATATCTCAAACTACAAAACACAGTAAAAGAACTAAAAAAGAGCCACCATGGCTTAACAACCATGTAAAAGAAGCAGTGAGAGATAAAAAGGCATCTTTTAAAAAGTGGAAGTCAAATCCTAGTGAGGTAAATAGAAAGGAGCATAAACACTGCCAACCAAATGAAGTGTAACTATGTATTAAGACAAGCTGAAAAGGAGTTTGAAGAACAGCTAGCCAAAAACTAAAAAGGTAATAACAAAATGTTTTTTAAGTACATCAGAAGCAGGAAGCCTGCTAAACAACCAGTGGGGCCCCTGGACGATTGAGATACAAAAGGAGCACTTATAGACGATAAAGGCATTGCAGAGAAACTAAATGAATTCTTTGCTTCAGTCTTCACGGCTGAGGATGTTAGGGAGATTCCCAAACCTGAGACATCCTTTGTAGGTGACAAATCTGAGGAATTGTCACAAATTGAAATGTCACTAGAGGAGGTTTTGGAATTAATTGATAAACTTAACAGTAACAAGTCACCGGGACCAGATGGCATTCACCCAAGAGTTCTGAAAGAACTCAAATGTGAAATTGCAGAACTAGTAACTATTGTTTGTAACCTGTCCTTTAAATCAGCTTCTGAACCCAATGACTGGAAGATAGCTAATGAAATGCCAATATTTAAAAAAGGCTCTAGAGGTGATCCCGGCAATTACAGACTGGTAAGTTTAATGTCAGTACCAGACAAATTAGTTGAAACAATAGTAAAGAATAAAATTGTCAGACACATAGAAGATCATAAATTGTTGAGCAAAAGTCAATATGGTTTCTGTAAAAGGAAATCATGTCTTACTAATCTATTAGAGTTCTTTGAAGGGGTCAACAAACAAGTGGACAAGGGAGATCCAGTGGACACAGCGTACTTAGATTTTCAGAAAGCCTTTGACAATGTCCCTCACCAAAGATTCTTATGTAAATTAAGTTGTCATGGGATAAGAGGGAAGATCCTTTCATGGACTGAGAACTGGTTAAAAGACAGGGAACAAAGAGCACGAATAAATGGCAAATTCTCAGAATGGAGAAGGGTAACTAGTGGTGTTCCCCAAGGGTCAGTCCTAGGACCAATCCTATTCAACTTATTCATAAATGATCTGGAGAAAGGGGTAAACAGTGAGGTGGCAAAGTTTGCGGATGATACTGAGCTGCTCAAGATAGTTAAGACCAAAGCAGACTGTGAAGAACTTCAAAAAGATCTCACAAATCAATTTAAATTTAATGTGGATAAATGTAAAGTAATGCACATTGCAAAAATAACCCCAACTATATATAAAATATGACGAGGGCTAATTGAGCTAAAACTAATGAGTAAAGAGATCTTGGCATCATCGTGGATAGCTTTCTGAAGACGTCCAAGCAGTGTGCGACGGCAGTCAAAAAAGCAAACAGGATGTTAGGAATCATTAAAAAAGAGATAGAGAATAAGACTGAGACTATATTATTGCCCTTATATAAATCCATGGTACACCTACATCTTGAATACTGCATACAGATGTGGTCTCCTCATCTCAAAAAAGATATACTGGCATCTGAAAAGGTTCAGAGAAGGGCAACTAAAATGATTAGGGGTTTGGAATGGGTCCCATATGAGAAGAGATTAAAGAGGCTAGGACTTTTCAGCTAGGAAAGAGGAGACTAAGGGGAGATATGATCAAGGTATATAAAATCATGAGTGGTATGGAGAGAGTGAATAAGGAAAAGTTATTTACTTGTTCCCATCAAATGAAATTAATGGGCAGCAGCTTTAAAGCAAATAAAAGGAAGGTCTTCTTCACGCAGCACACAGTCAACTTGTGGAACTCCTGAACTGAGGAGGTTGTGAAGGCTAGGACTAAAACAGGGTTTAAAAGAGAACTAGATAAATTCATAAGCCAGGATAGGTAAGGATGGTGTCCCTAGCCTCTGTTTGTGAGAGGGTGGAAATGGGTGGCAGGAGAGAGCTCACTTGAACATTACCTGTTAGATTCACTCCCTCTGGGGCACCTGGAATTGGCCACTGTTGGTAGATAGGATACTGGACTGGATGGACTTTTGGTGTGACCCAGTATGGCCATTCTTATGTTCTTTTGGGGCTGAGAAGGAATTTTTCCCTCATTGGCAAATTGGCCAAGGCAGGGTAGATTTTTTCACCTCCTCCACAGCAAGTCAGGAACCTGGTGACATAGGTAGGAAGCATAACCATGCCTTAGTGGGTCACAACTGAGGATGCCAAATTCAGGACAAACTGCTGAGAAACAGGGCAAACACAACACAAAACTGGTGGTTATTCTTTTATAAGATATATCAAACCAGCCACAAAAGTAAACTCCTGTTTCACCACATTGGTTAACAACAAAACATAAAGGCAGTTTCCTCAGACATTCCAGTTCTTATATCACCACCAAAACACTGAGTTCAGAGACGAGTGGCTCTTTACAACCAGTCTCATCGAATAATAGTTTCTTCTGATCTCAAAAGACCAGCCACACATCCGGGTCAATATATAACTTAGAGCTTACCCAAAAATTATGCTGATGCCAATCCTTTAGTATCTAAAATCTAAAGATTTATTTATAGAAAGAAAGAAAGAAAGAAAGAAAGAAAGAAAGAAAGAAAGAAAGAAAGAAAGAAAGAAAGAAAGAAAGAAAGAAAGAAAGAAAGAAAGAAAGAAAGAATTGGTTAAAGGAATCAATTACATACAGTAATTGCAAAGTTCTTGGTTCAGGCTTGTAGCAGTGATGGAATTAACTGCTGGCTTAAGTCAAGTCTCTGGAGTACATCCACAGTTTGAATGGGTCATTCAGTCCTTTGTTCAGAGCTTCAGTTTGTAGCAAGATTCCTCCAGAGGTAAGAAGCAGGATTGAAGACAAAATGGAGCATTTTCAGGGCCTTTTACAGGTTTTGCCATGTGGAGGGCATCCCATTGTTCTTATTGTGGAAAATCACAGCAACAAGATGGAGTTTGGAGTCACATGGACAAGTCACATGTTCATGCCCAATTTCCTTCAGTCATTGCAGGAAGCCATTACCTACGCTTCAGAAAGCATGTTTACATGACAGTCCACTCAGTGTAGATGGGTGTCCCCCATGGTCCATTGTCAACCAAGTGGTTCTTGATGAACCACTTAATTTGAACAGTTCCTTAAGATGCGCTGGCTAGCTCCGTTACCTCAGGAGCAAACATTTGAAATCCAAGTATAGAGCCAATACTTATAACTTCATATACAAAAATGATACATGCCTACAGATAGCATAATCATAACCAGCAAAACATAACCTTTTAATAGACACCTCATTAGACAACCTTTGTGCAATATTTTCTGCAAATATGTAACAGTGGTTGCAACAATGATCTATATGGTTATGTTTTAATTAGTTAACGTCAAAGGAAGGTTAGGTCCAGATGTCAAAACTTAATAGATGGCAGGTGCCTAGTGCAGGTACTTATCACAGAGGATATATAATTCTGTGATAAACAGGAGCTGGAAGTGGATTTAGAGGAAGGCATTCTCTCGACCCAAGCTGGAAAAGAGGGGGTTAGGACTCCTAACATCTGATACATTGGGGAGAAAGCCCCTTTCTTTTCCAGAGTCCCATCACATTCATACAAGGGAAAAGTGGTGGTGCAATGGGCTGGGACCAGGCTGGGAAGGGGGAAGACAGACCGCAGCCCTTCCATATAAGTGGAAATGATTAAGGAAAGAAAAATGACCTGCACTGTACGATTTACTGCCAGGTATTCCCAGATACGTTAAGTGAATACAACTGCAGCCCAATTAAATCATATGCATTATATTCTGTCTGTCTTCCTGCATAGCTAAGACATTCAGAGATACAAGAGGATCAAGAATACTTTCAGAAATGTATATTCTGTGCAGGCAGCTAAATAAACATGCACTAGCCAGCGAGGGGACTAGACACATATGTCTCTTAGTTAGGTTGCTATATTTCCATCAGGGCAAGCTTTGCTGGCTTGCATAGTACCCAACCTCTCTGGCACAATCTTCAGGACTAAGATCAATTCTATCTGTGCAGATGGAAGTAGGTCTTTTATGCTCTCTTTCTCACAAATGCAACCATACACCACATAATAGGATTTAGTCTAAATTCTCTGAAATAAGGCAGATAGCCACAACGTTATTTAGTTTTCATGTAAGACGCTCTTAGCTATTTCCAAGGATTTATAAATACCCTCAGCAATACAGTATTTAAAAGACTCCTTGTTTAAGTAACGACTGTTTTACTCTCACAAAAGACTCAACCTCAGCTGTCCTAGAATCTAGAAACCTATGTCCCATGCTGAACAATGAGCCAAAACATACTTTCTATTGCTTAGCCTACGTCCACACTACAGCTTTAAATCGATATTAGTAAAATCGATTTTATAAAACAGGTTTTATAAAATCGATTTTACGCGTCCACACTAGGGCATATTACTTCAGTGGTGTGTGTCCATGGTCCCAGGGTACCATCGATTTCCGGAGCGGTGCACTCTGGGTAGCTCAGTAAATGAATAGGACCAATAACTTCGATATCCGTCCACACTAACCCTAAATCGATTTAGTAATATCGATTTTAGGGTTACTCCTTTCGTTTAGCTGGAGTACAGAAATTGATTTTAAGACCCCTTAAAATCGATTTTAAGTGCCTTGTAGTGTGGACGGTTACAGCGTTAAATCGATTTAACGCTGTTTAAATCGATTTAACGCTGTAGTGTGGACCTGGCCTTAGAGAGAGAGAGAGAGAGAGAGAGCTGAACAATTTGAAGCAATAAGCTTATGTAATAGATACCTTTAACAACATTTTTGGTACAGCTAGTAGGTACAACTCCAAGTTGTATCACAGCATAAACTAACACCAGAAACATCTGATGGAAACGTAAGCACTTGGCAAAATCCTACCCTTATCTGGGAGAGCCAGACAGGACGCTGGGGCATAATAGTGCCACGTGTGTATTTCAAAAACACATACTATGCCTGCAATGCATGACGATTTAGGAAAGGGTACCAGAAGATGTTGCCCACTACTCATTTGAGCATGAGCAATGGTTACACACAGCTAACAGTTTAACATCAGCTGAACAACTAGTCGAACAGGCATGGGAAGTACAACAAAAGTCTATGTGCAAGCTGGTTATACCTTCTAATAGTTGAAGTAGTAGGACAGAAACTGCTTTGCTACTTGCATGATAAAAAGGCTTCTGACACCATCTTTCCTAACTCAGGTTATACAGCAGAAGGCAGGATTTGGTTCACAGATTTTAAATATACATACGTTTTCTATATCCTCTGAGCTACAAATTACAAAACTTTAGTAATTCTAGAAATGGGGGGAAGGTGAACTCATTCATTCACAACTGCTGCTTTTCCATTTCCTCAAATCCATGTGTATTTTCTCTAAAAAATCCTGTTTATGTTTCATGCAAGTAATTAAAAGCAGTTCAGTGCTATATAGAGATAATGAACATAAATATAAAAAGTAAACGAACACTTAGCCATCTCTGGTTTTTAATGTGACAAGAATGAACAAGTTCCAGATATTTTTAAATAAGTTCCTATATGATTTTTTACCACATTGAAAAACATATTGAAGCAATCAAAAAAATGGTTACCTACCTTCCATAACTTTTGCTCTTTGAGATGTGTTGCTCATGTCCATTCCATTCTAGGTTTGTGTGCACCCACATGCATAGTTGTTGGAGACTTTTGCCTTAGTGGTATCCATAGGGCCAGCTGTGGTGCTTCCTTGAGTGCCGCACGCATGCGGTGGTATCTCAGGCAGCACCAGCCCTACACCCTCTCAGTTCTTTCTTGCCGGCAACTCCAACAGAGAGACAGGTAATGGAAAGGACATGAGCAACACATCTCGAAGAACAGTTACGAAAGGTAGGTAACCATTTTTCCTTCTTCGAGTGCTTGCTCATGTTGATTCCAGTTTAGGTGACTCACAAGCAGAATCCCGGGTGGTGGGCTCGAAGTTCACTGATGTGCGGCTTTTAACACCTTTCTTCTGAAGCCAGCGTCGTCTCGGGCTTGCTGAGTAAATGCGTAGTGCGACATGAAAGTATGCACCAGGTGGCAGCCCTGCAGATATCAAAAATTGGCACATGAGCCAGGAAGGCCCCTGCCAATGCCTGTGCTCTAGTTCAGTGGGCTGTTATGACCACCGGGGGAGATACCTTTGCCTGATCATAGCAGAACCAGATGCAGGCTGTGATCCAAGAAGAAATTCTCTGGTTGGACACTAGATGACCTTTCATCCCTATCTTCCACCATGACAAACAACTGTGTTGACTTGCAAAATGGCTTGGTCCTCTCGATGTAGAAGGCTAGCACTCTTCTGACATCCAAAAAGTGCAACCTACATTCCTCCTCAGACTTATAAGGCTTTGGGCAGAAGACTGGCAAGAATATGTCCTTGGAAGTGCGTGGGATGGAGGACGAAGTTTGCCAGATGGCTTTGGCAATGTTCAGAACCCCTTTGTGCACTGGGAGTGTGACACGTGCAGAGGAGGACACGGAGAGTACATTGAACAACATGTCCGAGTGTTCTGCCATTTCCTCTGCCTCAAGGCCCTAGTTGGTGGCCACCCATAGGAGCAGTGCTTAGTGCTCCCTAAAGTCATCTGGAGGGCTAGCCCAGAAGGACCCCACCACTGCCTTGTCTGGAGAGGAGGACGACGACTGCACCATTGGAGGAGGGCCCAGGGCATCTACCCCCCGCAGGGGAAGGGGATCTCAGAGTGGGCACCTGATTCTCCACCACAGCACCTGGGTCTGGCAGCTAACTGTTGCCACAGATGACTGGTGCCTGGAATGGTCCGACCGGTGACGGGAGTAGGAGAAGCAGCTCCAAGCTGGGGAGCATCCCTGAGATCTCGGTGACATTGACCATCGACACAAAGATGACTGGTGCCTCCCTCTAGGTGAGGCCTGATGTGAGGGTGGACAGCGAGCGCAGTGCTGGCGACCTGTAGCAGCAAACCAGTGACCTGGGCTGATGCAGAGACAAAGGACATGGTGACAAAGAGCTCTGCTTTGGCTCTGCAGACCGGTGACACTCACTCATCTTCTGGGAGGCCTTCACAACTGGCTTGCTCTCAAAGGGAGCCTTTACCATGTCCATCGCCACATGTGGAGTTGACCGTGACAGGAGAGTCAATTATTCTCTGGGCCAGGAGCGCCGTCAGTGTGGATCCCCACAGTTGGTGGCGGATCCCTTAAGGGTGTAAAAGTCCCCTCGGGGCATGCCCCCTTGCGGCTCCGGCATGGGCAGGTAGCCTGAGCGGGGTCGTTTGCCCAATGCTCCTTGATATGGCTTGCTCGGTGCTGGGTCCTTCTTCTTAGCCTTCTTCTTAGGTACCGGCGAAGGGGATTGATGCTCGGAAGAGCCCGGTGCCAGGGCTACACTATGCACCAAGGCCGAAGTGCTGGGCATTAGGTCCAGATGGGCCAGTTCTGAGGCTGGACGAAGAGTGGACTCCATGAGTAGGGCCCTCAAGTGAATGTTGTGTTCTTTCTGTGTTCTGAGACTAAAGTTCTTATAGATGCAACACTTCTCTTTAATGTGTGATTCTCCCAGGCACTTCAAACATCTACCATGTGGGTTTCTAACAGGCATAGACCCGTTGCAGTCAGAGCAGGGCTTAAAACCCACAGACCCGGGCATGCCCCACCTGGGGCAAAGTCCCACTGGGACCCTACCTGACTAACTACAGTACCTAACAGCTACTTACTAACTAATCTACTACAAACTATATACAGCTGGAACACAAGGTTCAAGAGTAGGAGAAAAACCACTGACCACTTGCAAAGCAAGGGAAAGAGGCACTCTGATCAACTACCACGGGCGATAAGAAGGAACTGAGAGGACATAGGGCAGGCAGCGCCTGATATACCAACGCATGAGTGCGGCACTCAAGGGGGCCACACCCTGCCCTACAGATACCGCTAAGGCAAAAGTCTCCAACAATTGTGCAGACACCTAGAATGTAATTGACGTAAGCAAGCACTCGAAGAACAACTAAATTATTCAACCAAAAGGAAAGCATAGGCCTGTAGGTCAAACTCTGCAATTAGAGACAAGATGGATGAAGTAATATCTTTTATTGCATCAACTTCTGTTGATGAAAGAAAGAAGCTTTCAAGCTTACACAGTCCTGAAGAAGAGCTCTATATAAGCTCAAAAGCTTGTCTCTTTCTCCAATAGAAGTTAGTACAATAAAAAAATGCTATCTTGGCCAGGTACAACACAGCTCAAAACAAGCTCTGAGATTGTCAGTCCAAAATAATGAATTACCAAACAAGAGTTTGGAGCAACCACCACATGCTTCAGATATCGCACATTTCACAGGACATCCTGAAATTCATCAGATTTATTCTCAGTGAGTTTGTCAAATAAATGCCCTCCCTTTCCTACAATGCAGTAGGTCCCCAGAATGTCATCTTTTCTCCAATTAAATAGTAGTTAAGATGGAAAAATAATGTTTTGACATCTCCCTGGATGAAAGAACCATGAAGGAAAGTCGTGGTGAACAAATTAGGGGATTGGTCTTTTTTGTTTCTTTTCCCAGAATCATTTTTGGAAAGAGCTTTTGACATTGATGTGAATGTGAGCTGGAACAGGCCTTTAGCAAGGTAAAGTTTCACATGCAGCTATCTGAATAGGGGATTTATTTGCATCAAATCTTAGATGTCTACATTAAAGGCTAGATAACCAGAATCAATATTTGGAAGTTGTGAACCTCTTATATGCAATGACTTTGTATTTGAATGGAAAGGCTTAGGTCTTTACACAGACAGCTTACTGGTTCCAAATGCAATCCATTTGGCTATTTCTTTCTGCCACCCTGTGACGGGGCAGAGTGGACCCACACTGGTACCGTAGGAGTTAACTCTTCCTTCCTAGCAGAGGAAGCCACGCCCCAGAAGTGCTGCTGGGCATGCTCCAACTGGAGGACAGATATAAAACCCCGCAGACCAGCTCAGTTGGGGCTGACCACTGGAGGAGAAGGATGCACGTCGCCAGCTCCTGAAGAGGAAGAGCCTGCGTGCCAGGATCCAGGAGTCAGCCAACCAAAGACGCTACCTGAGACCCCGACGGAGGATGTCACAGGGAAGAAACAGACTGGAGGACCCTGCGCCACAGATGAACTGGTACTCACGGTAGGAAGTGACCATGGGGAACTCTAGAGACAAATGGCGTTAGAGCTTTATTAATGCTCTTCATGCTGTGGGCGGATCCCCACTGAGCGAGTGGCAAGAAGGGCTTGCCACTACCAGGGCTCTGGGTCGGGGCTCAGTGGAGAGCATGGGCCCGAGTCCCCCTACTCCCTCACCCCTGAACCATGAGGGATCCTAGAGACTCTGGCCGCTAGACCACACTACCCCACCTGTAAGAGGGGTTGTATAGACTCTGGCTGCTAGGTCACGCTACCCTACTCATAGAAGGGATTGTATAGACTCTAGCCGCTAGGCCGCACTACCCCGCTTGTAAGGAGGGGGTGTGTGGACGCTGGCCACTAGGCAGTGCTACCTCGCTTATGAGAGGGGGTTGTATGGACTCGGGCCGCTGGCCATGCTACCATGTTCGTGGCGGTGGGGGGTATGGACTCAGGCCACTAGGCCACGCTGCCCCACCAGACAGAGCCAATAGGTGGAAGAAGGCCGGGAGGCTGTAACCGCCTGCCCGAAGGGAGGCAGATATAAGGACTGGAGAGTGGTGAGGCGCCGAAACCCCATCCCACCCCTGCCACAAAGGGGCGCTGTGGTGCCAGGCTCACCACACACCCTCTCTTGGAAAGATTAATATATCTATCCTATGAATAGACTGGAATTCCAACAACTCCTATACCCACAAATGCTGCTAAGGCCTTGTTTCTAAAAGATGTAGTCTCTGGAACTTTTGCCTGTTCAGAAACCCAGAAGAGCCATTCATGTGCAACTTATTTAGTGGGTGGACTGAATGAGGCAGTTAGCTGGTCTCCTGAACCGTTTACAGAAAAATACTATTTCTAAGTATGTGCCTTTTGGAAAAAAGCCTCATCTTGAAACATGACTCTACCTCATTTTGTTTAATTTTGGTAAGAGTGCCAGCATTATCAGAGAAGGAAAAGGGATGTTTTAAAAAACTTTAATTATTCATAGGCGAGGCTGTTTGTAAACTGTGCAGTTTCACTAGTATACACATTTTATTTGTTAAATGGCCAATTTACTAGATTATGGAATGTCAATTTCCAATTGGGGATGGTAAGAATTTAGGTTGATACTGGGCAAATCTCTCAAATCACCACTCAATATTTAATTTCATGCAGGACAATGGTTTGTCATTGGCCTGTGTATTTATGAACAACTCATGATATCGAGTCCTATTTTTAATGCACTGCACCAGGTTTCTTCATCTTTTCAGGTTGGTGACCCCTTATTCAAAGTCAAAAAATTTTATGACCTGCTTACATTCACTATAAAAGTAAGAATAAAATATGCATCTCTGATGATAATGATAAGTTTAAATAATGCAACTACTGCATTTGAACTCAGAAACTTTGAAGGTTATAGCCACCCAAATGTTATTCTAGAAATTTTATTTTATTTCTTTAAGAATTAAACTAAATTTTTCCAACACCTCACTACCTCATTTATTGTCTTTGTGCAACCTACAGTTCAGAAGCACGACACTAGATTCTGAATTGCCTCTGAATCTATTTATCTGCAGCTATTTGTCTTTGGGCACTTGGTTTTGGCTAAGAAGTTAATTTTTGACATTTGAAATTAAAAATAATAATTTAAACTTCATATGAGACATCTCCATACATATCATAACACCCAGGGAGCTGATGAGATCAACAAAAATGCATCATACACTTTCAATGCAATAGTAACAAATTTGAAACATCTATGGACATATTAAACTATATCAGACAATTTTTAAATCACACTGTTTCAAGCTTAAATATTCTGTGCACATGGAGACTAGTCAAGCTTCAACAACTATGCTTTAACAAAAAATCTTTATGTCCAAGAAAACTAAATAAAAAAATTTCACTACTATGCTCTCTTTTAAAGCTCCTAACATGGAAATAAGTTCGTAGAAAACTAAAACAAAAACATCTGCTGTAAGATTGCTTTTTCAAAACCAGATGCTCATTGCTGCAAATTGGTACTGTCATTGCCAAAAAAGTTAAATCATCCCCACCCTTTCATTCAAACAGCTTCAATCTCGCATATTTTAACGTCTGCAAATCTGAAATTTAATCTTTGCCTGTGAAACAAAATGACTTATAAATTAAGAGAGCAAAAGCAAATGTTGAACAGTGAAACAATGTACATAATACACACTAGCAGTTTCCTAAAGTTATTAATCCTAGACATATACCTATCTTCTAAATTGAACTCTGTTCTCAGAATTTAAGAAAGTGTTGTTTGTTAGGAAGGATGTGGTATAGCATGACCCCTTGGGCAACCCAAAACTCTCACAGAAAATTCTCTAAGTGTAGTTCTTTGTATTAGTGGTGTTACTGAGCTTCTATTCTTCATGAGCCTTTGTCCATTTGGGGATTAACTTTCTAGCTCTCAAATCTCAGTGCAGTTAGGCTTGCTATCAGCACATATACTGGAGAATTTACAAAATCCCTACATGTTAAAATTTATAGTTTAAAAACAGATCTGGAAAAAACAAACCAAAACACAATCTATGAAAAGAATGGTAACAAATATCACACCTTACATTTAACATCTGGATAAAGCTGGACTTCACAGCTACTTTAAAACATCAACTTTAGAAAGAATGGACCAGAGCAGGGACTGACTGGGAGTCTCAGCTCTGTGCCAATCATTTCTCCAGCCAATTGGTGGTCTAATACAGATCATGGATATGGGAGAACTTCCTCTAATGCTGCTACAATGCTGCTCAAAATAGCTAATGGGAGAAGATGAATGTGCTGATCAGGGGCCACATCAACTGAGCCCTCCCCGCAGGTCTGGGGCACTGTTTAGCCCTCCCTGCAGGTCTAAGACAGTGGGAGAAGCTTCAGACCCCACTTCTTTCCCCTCAGTCAGCCTGCAGTCGAACGAGATAACCCACTGAGCATGGGACTCCACTCCAACCCTGCTCAATTCTTCAGATAAGCACAAGATGCAGTGTAAATACAAGTATCAGAGGGGTAGCCGTGTTAGTCTGGATCTGTAAAAGCAGCAAAGAGTCCTGTGGCACCTTATAGACTAACAGACGTATTGGAGCATGAGCTTTCGAGGGTGAATACCCACTTCGTTGGATGCATGTAGTGGAAATTTCCAGAGGCAGGTATAAATATGCAAGCAAGAGTGAGTCAGGCTAGAGATAACGAGGTTAGTTCAATCAGGGAGGATCAGGCCCTCTTCTAGAGTTGAGGTGTGAACACCAAGGGAGGAGAAACTGCTCAGAGCTTCAGTTCATCTGCAAATTTGACACCATCAGCTCAGGATTTGGCAGGTTGCAAAAGTCCATCCAATAAAGGCAAAATAATGCTGCTTCTGGAGTATGAACCCAAGAGGTCCAAAATTGGGTGTGAAGTCTCCTCCATAGCTATTGATGCCATGGCTACAATCTGTTCTGTCAGTTGATGAAAAAGAACTATATCTTCTGAAGAGGATAGAACCATTGAGAACCTCACAATGTAATCTGGGAAGTATGACCCTCAAACTCCAGGTGTGTTTCTTATGTATGTTCTATCAACATTGATTTCTCCTCTTCTGACAATGTACCTGGAATATCAGGAGATCTATCTTTGTCTTACATCCTATCGTTCAATACAACATCTTTGGATCTGGAGGCTGAAACACCTCTCTTATGGTGATGGAGATAGTTTTTTTTGGCTAGGCTTGTATGTCATGGGAGTACCCTGCAGAGGGTCAATAAGGCCATTTTATCCACAGTGGAATCTGCCATTTTGGTCAGAATGCCATATTCAGACTCTGGTGATAAAATTTTTGTTGATAAGGATTCTTCTCATACTGTCTCCTTATCAAAGGTCTTCCCTTATGGTGTGGTTCCTGATCTGGCTCTTGCTATAATGTCTTTCCTCATGGTCAGTTCCTTAAATTGTTCCAGAGGATATGGCATTGAGGAACATCTGCCCCATGGATTAACTTTGGATACAGAGGCTGACAATATCAAGTAACCTCTGCTCTTGGTCTTGGGATCAATAGATTTCAGATTAGAGATAGAAAGTTGGCACTGCAGAGAATGGCATTATTTTCTCATAAGTATAAAGCAGGATCCCTTTAAGATGTAGGCTGAAGGTTTCAGAACTCTGTGGCTTGAAATTATTCTTCAGTCTTTCCCATACACAGATTCCAATGCCAAACTGGTAGAGGGGATGCCTTTCAGTTCAAGTGTGTTGTTCCTTCCAAGAGAGTTCCCCAACAGTTGTTTTATTTTGCCCCTTTCTGGGATCATGAGCTGCCTACCCATTCTTAGAAGATTCATTCCGAACTCTATACAGAAACCCATTGCCTCTTCATATGAGCCATGTATACTCTGTAGAGAAGGGGAACTCCTGGGGCGTATAGGCTCAGAATATGGGCTAGAGAAGGAAAATGGGTATAAATGGAGCCTATACGTACAAGTAGTATCAAAGACATTCCTTTCTTTTTGGGCTTACATCAAAATTAGGGCCCATCCCATCCCTGATTGCCAGTTCAGAGTTCACCCATGCTGATCTACCCTACTCCTTTAGGTAGTTATGATATCCATTTAACAACTTGTTTCTCTATATCTTGAAGTTTCTCAGGGTGGTTATATGTGAGTATTTTGCAGAGTACAGACCTCTGCTCTTTCAAATCAGCAGTTTGAGTTCACAAAAAAATAAACAGTAAATAACCCCCAATACATTATGTAATATAAAAAAGAACTTCTTTGTATTTGAGAGTTCAGATCAGAATACAGACTGAAAATCTAACTAACTCTCATGATTTGAATAGAGATAGTCAATAAGGACACATTTCATGTATTACAATCATTGTGACCTAAACTCAAGCCAAAGGTGATTTAAGAAAATAAGTCACCTTCAAGCCAACACTAAGTTTCAGCTTGAAGTACATCTTTTTCTATTTCTTTGCAATCTGACTGTAAAATACATCAGTAACAAACATTTTCATGGAATTGAAATTAATTGTAATAAAATTAGCAAATTTGTGTAGGAAACACTAGATTCCAGCCTAATGATATTGGACTTTCCAAACAGTAAACAAACAGAAAAAAAGGGAAAAAAGTGTTCGGCATGATCACTGAAACAGCTTTCGGTACATCATGTTAAATTTAATCTCCTCTTAACTCTTCATGTTAAGGAAATTCCTACCTCACCTCAAACCAAAAATAAAGAGAGAACAAGATAAAACCACATAAACTTGACCAGGGTTACAAAATATAGCCTTATTTGTATCCAAGATAGTTTGTGCAACAAAAAGGAACACATAATTTTAATCTACCCTGCAATCTTCTATAGCAAATTACACTTCAAGTGCAGTGCTTTATTACAATTCAAAACGACACAGTCCTTTCCATTGTAGATTTTAAGAGAATCATATCAGATCTTGAGTATTTTATCTCTAGAGGATTTGCAATACAACCATTGTCTGGGAACTAGAGAAAAATTTAATCAGGTATGGAATTATAATTTAAATTGCATGCCTTCAAAGTAATTTGAATATATCTTTACGTGAAGCGTGTTTCAAATGTGCATATGTGCTTCATTTGGCTTTGGTAATAAAATGCAGCTAGTCCATCAGTCCATCATATTCATAGACTTGCATCAAGAACAAACTTTTAAACAACAAAAAACAATTTACAAACTGGATCAATAAAATGATATTTAAATTGAATTATCTTTTATTATTCACAAATTCAACTCCTCAGATTTTTTTAATAAGATTTGAAGTACCCATGTAGTTCACCATAATCTTTGGCAATTAATGTAGTACAGTGACTGTGCTTCTAATAGTTATAGCATATTTAATAATAAAGTACAGAGGATTTATAATTTTCTTCTTGCAAGCTTCCTTTTTCAGTTCAGTTTTTCTAATATACATAGCTTCTTTATGATATTTCCAGTGTTGATGATTTTCACGATTTTATCATGATACATAATTTTATTTTTTTTTTAAAGTCCCCAATATTGGAATCATGATAATGCATGAAAGCCTCATCTTAATTTTTTTTTAAATGTCTAGCCCTCTTGGTTGTAAAGAAAAGCTTGAAAACATGAAGTGCACTCTAATGGCTCAAAAGTTAGAAAGTAAGTAAAAATAACATTTAAAAAATCTCATTATTTTCAAGTCAGTCTCATGATTTGGGGGCTAGAGTCATTTTTTGACTGCTTGGGGTTGGTAGTAATGTAGTTCTCTCATCAAACTAAAAGCAAAATGAATTGCCTCATTAGAACTATCTAATGCAATAAAACAATCGCAGTGATTTATCCAGAATGACTTTCCTCATTCACCCTAAAAAAACAAAAAATAAAGTAACTAAGTGTGCCCCTTTCTTAAGGTGCACTTTTGGTTCATATCGCAGTTATTATTATCTGCTTTGTCTAGATGAAATTAGAAATCAAATTATCATCAACTATCAGCAAAAAAAGATAATGTAACACTGTGTTGTACCAATACTCAACCTGTCCATTTTTCATAAATAATACCTTCAGTTATTCAAAAGCAAGTGCTTATTTCTCAGCTTTTATCTGTTTTATACGAATATTTTAGCTAGTCTTACACAATGTATAAAAGTGTTTTTGAATTATTTTTTTAATTGTTTTCAGCCTTAAAGGCACATTGTAAAGCTGGGTAAAATATCAGAACACTGGAAGCACTTCATAGCAGGATGTTTTTTGTGTAAAGAAAACATACGCAAAGAAATCACTTAAACCCTACAGGAGTAAAGATATGTGAGAGGCCCTCCTCATAACAGGAGAAAAGCTGAGGAAGGACAGAGAAAGGGATGTGGGATTAACTTTATTCCATCCAGCAGCTGCAGTGAGCGTAGAGAGAATGAACTAGACTTTACTCCTCCTGAAGACCAGGCAGAAAAGAAAAAGGTAAAAAGACTGCCAGCAACTGATTTAGGTGAGAGGAGCACTAAAGAAAAAAGGCTAAATGTAACCAAATATTGTACTGGAAATCCTTAACATTAGTAAGTCAGGTAGAGAAGGAAGCAAAGACAGCATGCAGGTGGCTACAGAGTGGTGACTATTACACTGTCAGTAAGGTCTCATGAATATAACCTATCACCTCAAGACTGGGGGACTTTGTCTGGATTGGTGGGAAGAGAGTAGCGGGTGTTTAAGGGTCCCCTCTCCCAACTCCAAAAGGGAGAGGCTGAGAGGGGAGAAAGATATCATCTGAACTGGTGGGCAAGCTGGCAGGATTCAGGTAAGCCACTGAAACCTGTACATCAGGGAAAGGATATATGAACCATACACCTCCAGCCTGAGACCCCTTTCACACCATGATCCCATCCAGGGATCAAAGGAGAACTAATTTTTTTTGGTCTGCAGTGAGCACTGCTCTAGTTTCCCTTTTTGGTACTGGGAAGGAAATGTTCCATCGCATATGTTAGGATGGAGTGAGGTTTTTTGCCTTCCTCATAGCAGTGCAGGCACCCAGTGGGGTAGTTCAGGAGGGAAGGTTGAAGTTGTCACAAAAGAGCATCAGGTGTCCAAAGCAAGTACACATTCCGTACATGGTCTGGTTCCCTGATAAACCAGAATTGGAAATGGACTTCGGGGAAGGCATCCCCTAAAAAAGCTGGGGAATGGAGCTGAGGTTCCTAATGTCTGTTATAGCAAGAAAACAACCCCATTTCCACAGCCCCTTAACCCTCATATAAGAGAAGGGCAATGAGGTCCCAGTGATGGAAGAGCAGCCTTTCACTGGATCAAAATAATTAGGGAAGCGATCATAAACTGCAGTGTACTAATTATTGCTGAGTAGTTCCCAGATGAGTTAAGTAATAAAGTTGTGGCCTAATTAAACCATTATTCTTTCCACCTCTACAAGACAATCTCACTTTTGAAAAATCTGGTTATACCCATTACTGCTATCAAAGAGAAGCAGAAAGACAAGAGATTCAGGTATTTTCAGGTGGTCACATACCTAACTACTAAGCAGACCCAAACCTGTTAGCCTTTAAAAACACCACACATCAGATATATTTAGAATGGAATGTCAATTCTCTTTCAAGCATCCATTCAATACCCCTTCAATTACGATTTGATAATTTATTCAACAATTGATTCACCTATATATCTGAAATATTATTGTTCAAGCAAGCACAAATGTTCATGAGTGTATGGGGTTCTCAAAATAATAGACTTTAAAGTAATTATTTGGATGCTTAGAATTTTCAAGTACTAGAGCACAGATTGAAATCTTTTAACCTGCAAGAATGTGACTTTAACTGGATAGTAGCATATTTTCTCAATTTTGAGAAGGCAAAAATCTTTTCTTGACTCCACAACTTCAGCCTCCCAGGAATACGAAGAGCAACAAGAACTTTGGCTGACTTCACTATTGAAGATACAACTAACAACTAATGCTTTCTGCAACTTTTAGAAGTATCAGTTCTTCATTCTTTTTCAGACTCTGATAATACTGAATAAACCCTGAAATTATTATTGAAGTAATTATAATTATTATTAACTATGTCTGGTAAATCCTCATATTGACTTGTGACATCAACAGTTTTTGTAGCTGCTGATGTAGCTCAAAGCCTCTTTCCTGCCAAATTTATTTATTTTTTCTCTACTTTGCCTTCCTTCCTTCCTGTCAATAAAATATGGCCTAGACAAATCTCCTATTCCCGTGGTTATTTGTGTTACATTATTGCTCAGATGATTTCAGCAGGACAATAATTTATCACTATAAAAATTTAAATTAATCAACGGGGGATAGGGAAGGACAGGAAAAAACTTTAAACTTCACAGGAGACTAAACCTCAAAAAAGTAAAATCTCCTGGTAAACCAGAATAAAAATATCTTTAATTATAGTGTTTTGAGCAGTTAAATTCGTTTGGTGCATAGATTGTGGTATTTTCAGTTTTAACCAGGAATGGCATTCGATTCACTAGAGGTTGTTTTTACCAGGGCAAAATCATGGCTTCTACTGCTCTGTGAAAAACTAGTCAGTTTCAGTTCAAGACATTTTCTATTTTAAAAACTATTTCATTAACACACTCCATATTATACTTTTTTAGTTATATATTCCAAGTGCAGTTACATAAGGCAATAGATTTAGAGATTAACTTAGGTTTGTACAAATAAAAAGTAAAACTGCAGTAGGTGTCATGCTAATATATGCAATATAATACTGAACATTGGAATGTCTGTATTAGGACTGTTGATTAATTGCAGCTCACGCAATTAACTCAAAAGTATTGCAGTTTTAATTGCGCTGTTAAACAACAGAATGCCAATTAAAATTTATTAAATATTTGTGGATGTTTTTCTACATTTTGAAATACATTGATTTAAATTACAACACAGAATACAGTGTACAGTGTTCACTTTATATTATTATTACAAATATTTTCACTGTAAAAATGATAAACAAAAGAAATAGTATTTTTTAACTCAACTTATACATGTACTTAGTGCAATCTCTTCATCATGAAAGTGCAACTTACAAATGTAGATTTTATTTTAGTTACATAACTGCACACAAAAACAAAACAATCTATGACGTCAGAGCCTACAAGTCCATTCAGTCCTACTTCTTGTTTAGCCAATCACTAAGACAAACAAGTTTGTTTATATTTATGGAAGATAATACTGCCCACCTCTTATTTACTGAAAGTGAGAACAGGCACTTTTGTATCTGGCATTGCAAGGTATTTACATGCCAGATATGTTAAACATTCGCATGCCCCTTCATACTTCAGCCACCATTCCAGAGGACATGCTTCTGTGCTGATGATGCTTGTTCAAAAAATAATGTGTTAATTAAATTTGTGACTGAACTCCTTGGGGGAGAATTGTATGTCTCCTGCTCTGTTTTACCTGCATTCTGCCATACATTTCATGTTATAGCTGTCTCAGATGATGACCCAGCACATGTTTGTTTGTTTGTTTTGTTTTAAGAACACATTCACTGCGGATATGACAAAACACAAAGATGGTACCAATGTGAGATTTCTAGAGATAGCTACAGCACTTGACCCAAGGTTTAAGAATCTGAAATACCTTCCAAAATCTGAGAGGGACGAGGTGGGGAGCATGCTCTGATGCAGAAACTACAGAACCCAAACTACCAAAGAAAGAAAATCAACCTTCTGCTGGTAGCATCCAACTCAGATGATGACAATGAACATGCATCGGTCTGCACTGCTATGGATCGTTATCGAGCAGATCCTGTCATCAGAATGAACACATATGCTCTGGAATGATGGTTGAAGCATAAAGGGACATAAGAATCTTTAGAACATCTGGCATGTAAATATCTTGAGACACCAGCTACAACAGTGCCATGTGAATGCCTGTTCTCACTTTCAGGTGACATTGTAAACAAGAAGCGGGCAGCATTATCTCCTGCAAATATGAACAAACTTGTTTTTCTGACCAATTGGCTGAACAAGAAGTAGGACTGAGTGGACCTGTAGGCTCTAAAGTTTTACATTGTTTTATTTTTGAATGCAGCGGTTTTTTTGTACATAATTCTACATTTGTAAGTTCAACTTTCATGCTAAAGAGACTGCACTACAGTACTTCTATTAGGTGAATTGAAAAATACTATTTTGTTTTTACAGTGTAAATATTTGTAATAAAAAATAAAGTGAGCCCTGTACACTTTGTATTCTGTGTTGTAATTGAAATCAATATATTTGAAAATATAGAAAACATCCCAAAATATTTAAATAAATGGTATTCTATTACTGTTTAACAGCACAATTAATAGTAATTTTTTTTAATCACCATTTTTTTAATTGCTTGACAGCCCTAGTCTGTATACATTTTGGTTTGTATAACATAACTTCCTTGAGAAAATACCATGTCATGACTCATTTCAGTTTTCAGTATTATAAGAATTATAATAGAATATTACATATACTGCAAAACTATTATGAAATTGTTAAATAAATTTCAGTTATTTTCATAAGTATATTGTGATAGACCTAGGCCAGTTGGGAACAGCACAGTAGTCGAAGGGACATGTACTGGCCACTGGATAAGCAGTTTTCTGTTCCCTGAGTGACCAGAGCAGGGGCTGCTCCAGGCTAATGAGAACACCTGACTCCAATTAACATGCTAAAAGTCAGGTGAGGCTGTTAAACATCTGACTCTAATTAAGGCCACTCTGATGCTATAAATGGGCTCACTCCAGTCAGGCCAAAGGAAGCAAGGGAGCCAGAGGAGAGGAAGTGGGTGCAAGGAACTGGGAGCAAGAGGCGTGCAAGAAGCTGAGAGTGAGTAGGCATACTGCTGGAGA
Source organism: Gopherus evgoodei (assembly GCF_007399415.2). Taxonomy (NCBI): domain Eukaryota; kingdom Metazoa; phylum Chordata; order Testudines; family Testudinidae; genus Gopherus; species Gopherus evgoodei. The sequence goes on from NC_044328.1 coordinate 89,080,878, forward strand.
AGTACAAGCATTATCAGACCTCAGGAGGAAGGTCCCGTGGTGAGGACAAAGAAAGTGTTGGGAGGAGGCCATGGGGAAGTAGCTCAGGGAGTTGTAGCTGTCGTGCAACTGTACTAGGAGGCACTCTAGACTGCTTCAGTCCATGGGGCCCTGGGCTGGAACCCAGAGTAGAGGGTGAGCCCAGGTTCCCCCCAAACTTCCCAACTCCTGATCAAACACAGGAGGAATTGACCTGGACTGTGACTTCTACCAGAGGGGAAGATCTTTGGGCTGTTTCCCGACCCACAGGATGAATCTGTGAGGCAAGCAAATCCGCCAATAAGCGCAGGACCCACCAAGGTAGAGGAGAAACTCTCTCACAATATTCTAATAATAATTTTATTTTCCCCAGTTTCATAGTTTAAACCCAGTTTACCAGTGCCCTTTCCTAAACTAGTTTTTCCTGGGAAATTGCCAACTCTGGTTTTAACCTTAAGATTTTGTTTTCAATTGCTATAAAATGTTGCAAGTTTTCCATCTTGGATGTCTTTTTTTGTTTTGTTTTGTTTTTGTCTCAGGACTTAAGGTTCAGCTGTTTCTGAGAATGAGGTTAGGGAAAGTGTTATTTTTCCCAGGTTACATTTCTTACAACCATTTCACTGAGAAGCTACAGCAGTTCCATGCTTTGTGGGGGAGACTTGAAATTTGGAAAAGGATTGCTCTGGTGCTAGGGACATGCCTTTTGTCATCACTGAAAATCTGTCCAAATTTGGACAAATTTATAAACTTCTGAAGAATCTCAGCTCACACGCGCAGTAGAAACTTTGGCAGCTACATTTTATTAAGATTCCATATGCACTGAGCATTCTTCATCCTCTCAGATCTTCTTCAGGAGGAATAAATGGCCAATGGCCTGAGCAGACCGCCTGTGCTGCTGGAGGCAGAGCAAGACTTTCCCTCTAATTGCTCCTCCTAGCCACTGGGGTCACAGTGGTGCTGAGCACAGGAATGAGAGTAGAGCTCTCATTCCTATCCCTGTTGGAACCCAGGCAGCATAGGGAAGCAAGAAGCTGCATGATTTGAACACAGAGATGTGAGGAACAGGAGATGGAGTGGAAGAAATGCAGAGAGTGGGGAGAAGGGCAGGAACTAGAATCAGGAGGGGGCAGAAGATTGGTCAAGTGGATAGGAACAAGAAAGGGAAAGAACAGCAAAGAGATAGGGAACCCTGGGCAGGAGCTGAGGACAAGGACAGGAGCAGGGGGGAGACTAGATAGAGGTAGGAGCCTGGTAAGATGGGACAGGAATAAACCAGAGGCATGAGGGGACAGTTGGGGGTGGGGAGCTGAGGGGACAGGAGATGGTAGGAAGATCAGACCAGAAGGAGTCAGGGGCAAGAGTGTCTGTGACCACTAGAGCACAGACACCTCCAAAACTCGGAATTTAACCCATTCATTTGCTGTTGGCAAAGTGTACGTCTCCCTCCCACACTAGTGGTAGACCCACACAGACAGTAATGGCCTTCTACTGCTACAATTTACTCAAGTGGTACACAGTTCCACCATTAATCTAAAGATGCCAGCCCTCCTGAGGACCCATGTTGAAGGTCAATATGATGAAATTTTTGTTTTTTCAGTCCATAAAAAAATTATGAAATTACATTAAAAATTACATTACAACATTAATGTTTCAAAATCAACCACTTAAAAGTTAGGAGATGCCAGAAATAAGGCTGTGCATGCAATTGCCTCCCTTGTGCATATGTATTATGATGAAGCCTTTATTTATGGGATCACATAACATTTTTTTCACAGAACACGACCTCATTCAGTGCACAGAATGGATCATGCTCTGGAAATTAATTAGAGTTGCGAATGAGGCTTTTGTCAGTAGAATCCCATCCGATTTTTTGCAGATGTTGGAAGGCGTGTAGTAAAGGACGCTGAGAATGCAGGAAAAGAGAGGATAGTTTTGTAGTAAAGGCAGTGTAATGCCACCCTGGAGAACTGTATTTTCTTCCTGCCCCTGCCAGAGCTATGCATCACCAGGCAAGGCATGAAAATCAAAATTTTCACAGGTGGCTACTATGTGTTACTTGAAATTTGGATATCTAACGTGAAACATCTGAAGTCTGATTTGCAGAAGTGAAGAGCACTCACAGCTGCAACTGACATCCGTAGTTCGGCTCTGAATATATCAAGTGTTATAAAATATTAAGTACTCTGAAAAATCAAGCCAGGCACTTCCTAAATGGGCATGCAAAATTAGCTGACATTTTTTACAATTTTGGTTTGTAAAACGGCGATACTACCATCACCTCCCGGGGGCATTGTGATGATAGTTCTTCACAGACATTAATATAAGATACAATGAAAGCACCATAGAAAAGCCTAGGAGGAAATTAATAATTTTGTATTCGGTACAGAGTTTGGATGGCATCCAGTAAATAACACCTGGGGCCACATGATGAATGATTAGAATAGAAATAAACAGCGAATGCTACCCATTTAGTGAGTATCACCCATCCTGTGCACTGAGTCAGGCAGAGAGAGGTTTTGTGGAAAACAGTTTGTGACCATGAAATTAAAGACTCTATCATAATGCAGAGGCACAAAAGGGACAAATTAACCCAATCTTAATTCTGGCACTTACTAAGCTTTTAAATGCTTAATTTTGCATCTTGAACATTCTTTGACATAGTTTTTTTGGGATATAATCTACAGATTGACTATGTTTTAAACCTGTGAGTTGGCAGAAAACTCAGCTGTGCAACACATTAATAACAACTGGATTTTTTTTCCTCTTTGAAATGGGCATTTAAGTAAAAACAGTACATTAATAGCAAAATAGAACTCAAAATGTCACCAAAAGCAGACAATATAAGCTCCTATCAAATTTTGCCTGCCACTTGTACATAAAGTATTTTTCATTACTTGCAGTGCCAAGAACTATTATATCTTCAGGGACAATGTTACACTCACATTTTTTCTGCAATTAACTCATTTCATTCACAATTTAAGATGCATTTCCAGTGCAGTATTATAATGTGTATTAATAACTTCAGCATATTGTACTACGTAAATAATACATAATATTTGTTCTTTGATACTGTGAGTTCAATTCATTAATGACAGTTCCCAAACAAACGGAAAATGTATAACCATATATTTATAGTGTTACAAAAGCTGTGTCAACCAGCTCTTTGACAAAATAAAAATAGACTACCAGGAAGATCTTCCTGAGATCCTGTCAGATAAGGCTTAGGGATAGTTTTCTAAGTGGTGAAAAACCCTTAATTTAAGACTTTTGCAACTAGACTGGAGAGAACAGCAGGAACTGTGCCTTAGGAAACCATTCTGAATTTGTACAGAAATGGACTGGATGATTTAATAGTGTTTTCATCTCTAACTTTCATGATTTGTTTGAATCAACTGAAGGCATAAGAAATGTCTGCTACCACAATGCCTGGCAGCATCCGACATTAACCTCCAACTATGGTCAGGATGGATTCAGCATTATACAGAATTCCAAGTTACCTGGAAATGATGCTATGGAACTTTTGCTGCATGTAATAATATGAAAAGGTTCTGTATCTCATCCAGAAGCCGTACAGAATTGCAGCTAAAGACCTTGAGTAATTGTGCAGTGAGATGGTCACCAGAAAGCTGTTTAAAGTTCTAGTCTTGACAAGTACTCAGCATCCTCATTTACCAATAGAAGGTGCAGCTACTCAGCACCTCTAGAATCAGGCCACTTATTTAAATGTGTATATATGGAATCAGATAAGTTTGCATATCTTAACCATAGCTAATTGGAGGCAATGTGGTGAAGTGGATAGAGCACTGGACTGGAATTCAGGAGATCTGAGTTCTTTTCCTGACTCTAGCAACTGGTCTACCAGGTGACTTTGGGCAAGTCACTTCTTTGTTCTTCTTTGAGATGTATGGATGAAAAGTGCTATTTAAGAGCTTAGTATTATTATTAGAATTAATTTATGCTGTGCTACATGTGAGAGGGGAAATCCCTTCTTGACAGGTGGTCAGTTGATACCCAGAAGCAGTATCCTTCTAATATAGCTGGAAATGTTTTTCATAGCAATTAAGGTATATAGTCTTAAAATGTAGCCAATATTTGTCTCAAAACTGTCACAATGAATTGCACAGATTGACTGCTTATTCCATAAAGAAATGTACATTTAAAACAAATGTACTATCTTTCATGATCTTTGAGCTTTCCTCAGCCTATGAAAAGTTTCCTTTTTAAAAGTTAGCAGTTAGCTAAAAACTGCCAAAATGGTATTAGACATAATTGTATTTTCTTAATTATTTATATTGCCCTTTCCCTCATTCAGATTGTGGAGTAAAAACTGCCCACAGACTCCAACAAGTGTAAGAAACTCAACAGTCTGTGGAACTAGTTAGAACATCAGGATGTTCACTGTACTCCATAGAAACTCCACCCACATCACTTTAAAATAGAATTTTAGGGCTGTGCCTGTGCCTCCATTAGCAAATTCCCCTCTTCACCTTGAAAAGAATGCAATGTCCATGGATTCCAGTGCAACTCTCAGGCTATGTTGCCACTACCATGGTAAGTCGACCTAAGTTACGCAACTCCAGCTACGTGAATAATGTAGCTGGAGTCGACATGGCTTAGGTCGCCTTACTGCGGTGTCTACACCGCACTGCGTCGATGGGAGACACTCTCCCATCGACTTACCTTATTCTTCTTGTTCTGGGTGGTGTACTGCGGTCAACCAGAGAGCACTCTGCCATCAACTTAGTGGGTCTTCACTAGACCTGCTAAATCGACCCCTGGTACATCAATCTCCAAAGCGTTGATCCAGCAGTAGTGTAGACATAGCTCAGGCTGCAATAGCGGCCCCTTCCCTCCCACACTATGTCTGTGCAATCTGTAGAGTGAAAAAGAGGAGAATAAAAATTCCCTTTTTCCCATCCCCAATTGGTATAGAACCCTCTAACACCACACTTGACCTGGGCTTTAGGATTTGAGCCCCAGAGAGGGAAAAAAAAAATATGGAAAGATTGCAATTCACTTGTTTGAAGGCCACATTAATAGGTGCCTTAAAAATACAAAATTGAAAGAATAATAATTTTTGGTGGCAATTCTACAAGCTAAATTTTTATGTTCCCTACAATAATTATTTTTTCCTAATTTAAAAAAGTTACACTTTTTTCTTTTATATTGGAATTTAAATATGGTTTCATCTATTTATGAATTTTGTTTCTTCTTCTCAACAGGGTACTACATGAAAACAAAAAAAATGAGGTTTCTATGTCAACTATCAATTATCTCTCTTCTATTTGGAGCTATGGTCATTGGTCAGCATGAAGGTTATGATTTTGAGGATGAATATGACCAAGAGCCAGATGATGAGTACCCACCTATTTTTCATTTTAATCCCAGTGTAGAATATGTAGTTCCTCATTTTCCTACTCCAGCCAAGTGTGCTCAAGAATGCTTTTGCCCACCAACTTTTCCATTATCAATGTACTGTGACCATCGGAAACTTAAGATGATACCACATATTCCTTCCCATATCCAACAACTCTATCTTCAGCATAATGACATTGAAGCTGTGACTGCAGAATCTTTTGTTAATGCCACTACCTTGAGAGAAATTAACCTTAGCCATAACAAAATTAAATCTCATATGATTGATCATGGTGTTTTTGCCAAACTTTCAAATCTTGTGCAACTTCACTTAGAACACAATAAATTGGATGAATTTCCATTTCCTCTTCCCAGCTCTCTAGAACGACTCTTTCTCAGTTCCAATGAGATTTCCAGATTATCTGGAAATGCTCTGCAAGGGTTAGTAAATGTGACCATGCTTGATCTCTGCAATAACTATCTTGATGACTCCCTACTCAAAGGAAAATACTTTTCAAATATGAAAAATCTAATGCAGATCAATCTATGCAACAATAGATTACAGACTATGCCTCCTGATCTCCCATTTTCACTTATATATCTCTCTCTCGAAAATAACTCAATTTCTTACATTCCAGAAAACTATTTCAATAGACTTCCAAAAATAACTGCTCTAAGAATGTCACACAACAACCTGCAGGAAGTCCCATATAATGTTTTTAACCTTTCCAACCTTGTAGAACTCAATCTTGGACACAACAAGCTGAAGCAAGCATTCTATATTCCAAGAAGTCTGCAGCATTTGTATATTGAAGACAATGACATTGAATGTATGTTGATTATTATTAGTCCTTTATAAAAATGAGAGAGGTGTTTCTATATCTGTAACATTTTTACTTTTGCATAATTTTTCTGGTTATTACTCAAAGACTTACTGACTTTTAACCTAAACTCAACACCAACACTACTGGGCTATATTCAGTCTTCCTAACACAAAGAGGTTTCTGCCTTGCTGTAATGCAGGTTACCTCGGCCTGCCCTTTTCAGAGGGTTCCATCAGTTGGGGCATAGGGCTCCATAGTAGCCCTAGTTCCGCAGCTTGTCCAAGAAATGCTCTGAATTGTTAGTTATCTTGGACAATCAATGGAGGAAACACCGCAGAAGATCTGTACTTCTGCCGTCTTCCTATCACCTCCGAGCAGGCTCTCTGTCAGACTCTGCTCCAGCTTCCTCTAATAAAAATCAACTAACAAGTCTAGTTTATTGCTTAAAAATTGTTTGTAGTAAAGGCGTTTGATAAACATTTATATAGAAAGAGGCAACTAATAGTACATTTCCCTTACATTAAAAAAATCTATTCTAGGTCATTTTAACACCACAAACCTTCCCCCTTCTACTTGATCAAAAGCTATTTCTGTTATTGGTTTTTCCATATATGGAACTCTAATTTAGAGGCAAAATAATAGCAATATTTTACATCAATTGCATGGGTGGGTATTATTCCTGTTTCTAGCTATGAAAAAAGTGGATTTTAAAGAAATCTGAGTTCTCTTAATATTTTCAGTGTTTAAACTAATATTTTTCACTCTTTTACAGTTATAAATATTACTTTGATGTGTCCTTCTATTGATCCAAGGAATATCAATCATTTAACCTATATTCGGATGGACCAAAATAAGCTTACAGCTCCAATAAGCACATATGCATTCTTCTGCTTTCCCCACATACGCATTATTTATTATGGTGAACAAAAAGGTAGTGTCAGTCAATCAACACAACTGAGAACTCCAGTTGTCCACAGATTTTTAACACCAGAAGAATATGATGAAGCAGAAGATGGTCATGAAACAGAAGATGGTCATGAAGAAGGAGAAAGAGAAGATGACTACTTTCATCCTTACTTTTAATGAAGTAATTATAAAGTACAAGGAAAGTATAAATAAAAGAGGAGAATAATTTGGGGCACTAAAAGGGAGTTATGAGCAATATGAACTGTGTAAACAATTTTTCTGTATCCGCTCAATAGTGGTTAAATCAGATTCCAAGTATATACAACAATGCTTTCTAACTTTTTCCCAGCAACTAATTATTAGGTGAGTGAACTAATCCTTGACTGTACCAGTCATTACCCTTTTCCTTTCACTCACATTCCAACTCAGAAGAGAACTTGTTTATGGTAGTTTTGCAATTTGGGCTAAACTTTTTGAATATATTTTTGTTGATTTTAATTTTAAATATATACTGAGTGGTTTTGGTTTAACATAACTGAAAGCATAAAATGCTCTTAATTTGAGAAAAACGTTTAGGACCTTAACTGTGAAACTGGTCTGCATCATTTGTGCAGTATCTGTATCATCCAAATTCTAAGGAAAATGCACAATGAGTAGTTTCTTAATAAAGTTTCAATTTAGTGCAGTATTGCAACATTAGAATAAGAGAGAAGATTCATTAAATAGCAGTTGTCATATAAAACATAGCAACATTAAAAAGACATGAGAAAAAACAAAAATATTTTCTGATCTAACTTGCATAATAACTATTGATATAGGTTTTATTCCTTATTCCTTTTTTTCCATAGATGAATAAGGTATGTTACTTTCCTTCCTGTGCCATTATACATTCAAAAGCACATACTACATATTTTGTTCTTTTAAACAGTGCTTGGAGAAAACTGGTTTTTGTTTCATAAGAGAATGTATCTTGAGTGACATAGGAAATTTTCACAAATTATCCTTTAGAAAAGCAGCACTGGTGGTTAAAAGATACAAAACTAACTAAATAAGAATAATGCTATGCTCATTAGACATAAAAAGGTGTTTACTTTCAGCCCTGTTTAAACTATACAGCTGTGTTTTTATGCCTTTTTAATTTTTCAGACACCTCTGTGATTTCATATGTCATATGTGTCTGTACTTTCATTTTCAACTAGATGCATAATAGACATATTTGTTTTAAAACTTTAGAAAATTTTAATCTAATAAGTTTTTTTTGTTTTTTTTTTACAATGCCCTGTGAATTGTATAAAGATACACAATATATTTTGCTTGTAAATCTACCAGTGCATCTCCTTTATAAAAACAGGCTTCAGTTGATCAGTTATTGTGGGCATCAAGTGATTCAGTGTCCAGATCTTTGAGATATGTTTTTGGTTGTTATTTAACAAAACTCCATACATCAAAAATATTTATGTTCTAGCTATCCATTATTTCAATTTAAATGGAATTAATCATTTCATACTTCTTGTTGTGTTTCAGGAAAACACTATAGCATGACTTTTCTCTTTTTCTATAATACATTATAAATTTAGACTACTATTTTTAAAATATGAGTCTCAATTTAGGCAGCCATTTTTTAAATCTTGATCACAGCTTTTAACGAACATTAAGACCACTTAAATATAGCATAGTTAGAAACATTGTACATGCTTCCTCAAACTGCTGACACTTTAAGACTAACGTGAAACTTAGTTTCAATTTTGTGTTTATACCTACAGTAAATCCAACAGTAAATATAAATTGAATTTTGGATATTAAAAAGTGTGCATAGCTGGATACTACAAATTCAAGAGATTGTCAACTAATAACATGTTGACATGGCTTCTCAGTATTAGCATATGCTTCTTCTCTTGAGAATATATACAGTGAAATATATTCCCTGTGACCACCTGCTAATTTTATTTGTCTTCACAAGTATTAAATTTGTATTCCCTTCAAGCATTCTTTTTTTTTCACTATATATTACACTAGATTTTGTGACAACCCAGTGACCTATCCAGCAACATGACATGTATAGTTAACAACAAGAAAAGATGACCAGGAAAGAAAAGCTTTTGTTTACTCACAAATGACTGCAAAAGAAACGTCTAAAAGTAGCATTCAAATAGCTGACTTCTGCTGCTGATACAACATTTGCCTTTAGTGTTTTAGTTTGCTCAGAGGGTTATGTGAGTTTATTTAAAAACACACACACACACACACACACACAAACCAGCTAAAAATTAAAGTGTAAAACAAAATCTGCATTACAATGCTACCTGTTATAACAGTCAACAAATAATAAAAGCCATCACAGGGCTTCTTCAGGAGGTTTCACTCTAGTAACTGCAGGCAGCTGTTGCATGATGTGGAGGATACATGCGACTAGCAACCAAGAGAATTGGGCTCTGCTTCTAGCTTTGGGCAGATTTATGCTTTATTCATTTCAATCACATGAGCGGCATAATGATACTTTACCACATTTGTAAAATGCTTTAAGATTTATAATGGATAGGTAATTATTTTTCATTATTATTCAACAGTACAGCAAGTTTGACTTTATTATGGCGTATTTTTAGAAAATGTTCATAACCTGTAGTCAGTTAAATGTATTGAACCAATTAAAGCAAAAACATGAAATTTTCAAGCAATGTTTTTACCGGAACAAAGTTCTTAAAACTAGAAGCAAAAATGACTAATATAGAAATTTTGTAACAATTGTTCGTGAACACTGTTGCAGTAAAAAAACAAAATTAACTTATTTTTTACAGTCTCCATTCTTTCCTTTAGTCATGAAAACATTCAGATTCTTTTAAAGTCCTTCTAAAACGATTAAGCGTTAGTTTTTGTAACATTTACTTCAATATCTTGATATATTAAAGTAACATAGGAAAGAATTTCCTTTACATCCAACAGATGTTTTTTATTTCAACTTTTCTGATTGCTTTTCATATATTCACATTCCACTGAAATATGTAATAACTTGAATCAGTTTCCTTTTTATATTTGTTTTTAAATTGTACTCTGCAAGCAAATAAATAAAGAAATTTCCTGCACGAAGAACATGAAAGGAACCTGTAGTGAGTTTGCACCAGATTGAATCCCAAAGCTGCTTCCAAGCAGCTAACAACTTCTTTACATTACTAATGTGAGAACATTAACTTTGACACTTATGGAGATTTTACATATCTACTGTAATACACATACACACAAATATATGATAAAGTGTGCATTTACTATTCTCTTCTCAAAAGTTATTGTACTAAATTTTTAAAACTTTAGTGACCTAGACAAGTTAGAAGGTAAATAAAAGATAATATAAACTCACAGTTCAGGGCATACATTCATGACCTAGAGGAAACAGGAATTGACTCCTTCTACACATGAAGCACTGCATAATTTTTTTTAAGAGCATTCTTGGAATTTTCCTCTTCCTCCAACTCATCAGACATGGGTCATACAAGACTCAGGAAGACAGGCTAAATAGACAAGTAAAGCAAATCTTATATTCCTGTGACATCACCAGGACTAGTGACATTATTCCAACTTCATTTTTATTGTCAGTATATGGAAATACTGTAGCATCTCACATGTCAGGGTTGAGGATGTGGAAAGGAAATTATCCCTTTTCAAGCAAAGAAGAGACTGGGAAAAGAAAATATAGGGCAGGAGGTGAAAAACAAAATGTAAGGAAAACACCAGATGGTATTCACCCAAGAGTTCTGAAGGAACTCAAATGTGAAATTGCAGAACTACTAACTATCGTCTGTAACCTATCATTTATATCAGATTTCTACCAAATAACTGGAGGATAGCTAATTTTTAAAAAGGGCCTCCAGAAGTGATCTCGGCAATTACACACCTGTAAATCTGACTTCAGTACAGGGCAAACTGATTGAAACTATAGTAAAGAACAAAATTGTCAGACACATAGATGAACATAATTTGTTGAGGAAGAGTCAATGTGGAAATCATGCCTCACTAATCTACTAGAATTCTTTGAGGGGGTCAACAAGTATGTGGACAAGGAGGATCCAGTGGATATAGTGTACTTAGATTTTCAGAAAGCTTTTGACAAGGTCCCTCACCAAAAGCTCTTAAGCAAAGTAAGCTGTCATGGGATAAGAGGCAAGGTCCTCTCATGGATGAGTAACTGGTTAAAAGATAGGAAACAAAGGTTAGGAATAAATGGTCAGTTTTCGGAATAGAGAGACGTAAATACTGGTGTCCCCCAGGGGTCTGTACTGGGCCCAGTCCTATTCAACATATTCATAAATGAGCTGGAGAAAGTGGTAAAAAGTGAGGTGGAAAAATTTGCAGATAATACAAAACTAGTCAAGATAGTTAATTCCCAGGAAGACTGTGAAGAGCTAAAAAAGAATCTCTCAAAACTGGGTGAATGGGCAACAAAATGGCAGATGAAATTCAATGTTGATAAATGCAACGTAATGCACATTGGAAAACATAATCCCAACTATACAAATAAAATGATGGGGTCTAAATTAGCTGTTATCACTCAAGAAAGAGAACTTGGAGTCATTGTGGATAGTTCGCTGAAAACATCAACTCAATGTGCAGCAGCGGTCAAAAATGTGAACGGAATGTTGTGAATCACGAAGAAAGAGATAGATAATAAGACAGAAAATATATTACCATGTATTTATATAAAGGCATGTCCACATCTTGAATACTGCATACAAATCTGGTCGTCCCATCTCAAAAAAGATATATTGGAATTGGAAAAGGTTCAGAAAAGGGCAACAAAAATGATTAGAGGTATGGAATGGCTTCCCTATGAAGAGAGATTAATAAGACTGGGACTTTTCATCTTGGAAAAGAGATGACTAAGGGGGGATATGATTGAGGTCTATAAAATAATGATTGGTGTGGAGAAAGTAAATAAGGAAATGTTATTTACTCCTTCTCATAACACAAGAACTAGGGGGTCACCAAATGAAATTAATAGGCAGCAGGTTTAAAACAAACAAAAGCAAGTATTTCTTCACACAACACACAGTCAACCTGTGGAACTCTTTGCCAGAGGATATTGTGATAGCCAAGACTATACCAACGTTCAAAAAAGAACTAGATAAATTCATGGAGGATAGGTCCATTAATCGCTATTAGCCAGGATGGGCGGAGATGATGTCCCTAGCCTCTGTTAGCCAGAATTTGGGAATGGGTGACAGGAGATGGCTCACTTGATGATTACCTGGTCTATTCATTCCCTCTGGGACACTTGGCATTGGCCACTCTCGGAAGATAGGATATTGGGTTAGATGGACTTTGGTCTGACCCAATAGGGCGGTTCTTATGTTCTTATGAATGAGACACTAAAGGCAACAAAGGAAAAGATGTCAAATTAATTTATGGTTATAAATAAGTGGAGTGAACACAGGAAGGAAACAAAGCTTTTTAAAGAAGAAAGTTGTTAGTAATTTTTTTAAACAATTAAATAGACGGTTGATTGACATGACAATTACAAGTAAATTCAGAACATAACAACCAATACAAAACTAGTTTATCCATTTAAAAGCATGTTTTGGGTGAAGGTCTGTAGGGGAATGGCAGAACATTGTTTTATTTCCGGCTATCTCGGGCTTGTATGCTGTAGGAGCACCTAAAAGTAATGTATCTATTTGCAACATAAACAAAGTCAAGTTTTTTTTTCTTTTCTTGACATTCAATCAGTAATGTCTACAGCTTTCAAAAAATCTGGAACCAGAAACTTTTGCAGGGTATTCACTCAGTCATGGGGCCTTGTTGCAGCTGCCTATCAGTTTCCAAAATTTTGGCCCTTTTGGTAATCCAAAACTATACTATTTCATTGAACCGTGGAAATATTTCCAATTTATCTGCTGAGAAGCTTACATATGTAACTCCTTTATTGTGTATCCTTATTTCTTGCAGATCTTTTTGGATCTTTTTCTGACTTCGTTAAAAGACATAAATTATCTATTTGGGAGATCAGTTTATCACATCCCCTGGAACTTGTACTTTATAAGTTCCTCCTTAGCTCCTCCTGTGCCATTGACACATCAAGAAGTCCAGTTCCTCCAATGATTACAATCACAATAATTGTGGTACTTCTTCCCAGGTTATGCCAGTGAATTCAATACTCTCTGTTACTGTCTTCCACCAGTTCTTTCTTAGCCTTCCTCGCTTTCTCTTTCCTCCCTCCAGTACCTAATTCAATGCTTGGTCAGCTTGTGTCTCATCTTCCATACACTGAACATGTCTCAACCATCAGAGCCTTCTTTAATGATATCTTCTAATATGTTCTGCTCTGTGAGCTCCCTTCTCTTGCATTTGTTATTTTGTCTTTACACTGAATTTGTAATATCTTACTCAGCCTTCTGGGATAGGCAGCCTTCAATTTCTTTTTGTTAACCGCTTTCATTGGCCAAGCCTCTGCACCATATAGTAGTATGCTCAGTACAATCAAATAATATAATCTAGCCTTTAGTTTGAAGTGGAGACCTATGTTTGACGAGATGTTGTTAATCTTTCCAAAAGTGCTGTTTGCTTTTCCTAATCTTGTAGGAATATAAGATAATATAAATAAAATCAGACATACAAGATAGAAATGCTAGGAAAAGACTGCAGAGGCAGAAGCAGCAGCACAGAGGAGAGATTTCAACCAGCTCTATAGAATAGCAAATGATCTCACAGGAAAAACAGACTTTCACAGGGCTCAGGCCTTTCTAGGACTCTCATCGACAGATGTTAAAAATCCATGAAGAACATGCGAGACGATGAAAAGCACATTTCCACTCCATATAACTGTCCAGAGCTGACAATCATTCACAGATTCAAGAGAAGAGCCAATTTCAAATTAGAAATAGAAGATGGACAAATAACACCTGATGAAATTAAAGCAGCCATCAAAGCCCTACAACACAGGAAAGTTCCTGGGGTTGACAGAATTCAAGTAGAGGTGTTAACAGTGGGAGGCCAAATTCTGATTAAGCGGCTAATAAAACTGTAACAAAATATGGTGAAAGTAGCGCCATAGCATTGGAAAGAAGGTATTCTCATGGCATTGCCAAAAAAGGATGTTCTTAGCGCATTAACTGGAGGGATAGTACTGCTACCAGTCCTGGGCAAAGTATTGGTTACTGTTATGCTGAATAGAATGAAAAGGGCAATGGATGAAATATTACAAGAAAAACAGCTGGGTTCCATTGAGATAGATCACGTCGTGAACAGATATTCACTCTGACAGATCACTGAAAAAGCTACTGTTTGGCAAAAACTCATCTTAATTAACATTTAGAAAGTGTTCAACAGTGTTCAGAGAGAGACCCTGTGGAATACTGCTAGAAGCTATGGGATACCAGACAAGCTAGCAACATAATAAGGAGTTTATACAATGGAAATAGACGCGTAGATGCCTGGCTGAGTGAGGTGAATGGTTCCATATTGTGCCTGGAGTTAGACAAAAAGTGTGTGCTATTACCAATTCTCTTTGCATTAGTAATAGACTGGGTGATGAAGTGAGCGACAAAAGGCATCATGGATGGTGTAAAATAGGTTAGTGGAGACTAATTACACTACCTTGACTATACTGATGACATTGCTTTACTAAGCACACCTCTACCCCGATATAACGCGACCTGATATAACATGAATTCAGATATAATGCAGTAAAGCAGCATTTGGGGGTGGAGGGGCTGCATGCTCCAGCAGATCAAAGCAAGTTTGATATAATGCGGTAAGATTTCTTTGGCTCCCGAGGACAGCGTTATGTCGGGCGAAAGGTGTATACTGTAGAATGAAATGCTTGCCCTTACATCAGAGGTAGAACAGGAAGCAGCAAAAACTAGATTTGAAGTAACTACAGAGATTACAAAGGCAGGAAACTGGACAATATATGCAAAGATGTATCTAGATGGAAATCTAACAGGAAAGAGTTCTGCTGTCTGCAGAGCGTGATAACACTTGAAGGTGCTGTGATAAAGACATTCATCTTACCCTTAAACCATATAATATTCACTTCAATTTAAATTTGCTTTCATCCAAGCAGATTTTACAAGGGAAGACAGGCTTGCAGTCCCATAAGAACTGACAACAATTTTGGCATTAAATAACCTTCAGAATCCTCCCTAAGCACTTTCATAATCTCTTGGTTGGAAAAGCCATAGGAAACATTCTCTAGAGAGCCTGTTTTATTCCTAATTGGCTTTTATCAACATAGGTGTCTCTCTTTGTGCATTCAGCTCAACCATCCTATCTTCTTCTTCCACCAGACCCCATACTGCATGACTATTCCTCTCCATCTTTCTCCTCTGAGGGGAATTCATTCTTTAAAATACTCTAATGATGGCTTGAAACCAAAAATCTTCAACTGAATCAATGTACAGTAACTCCTCACTTAATATTGTAGTTATGTTCCTGAAAAATGTGACTTTAAGTGAAACAAAGTTAAGCAAATCCAATTTTCAAATGAAACAAAGTTAAGCAAATCCAAGTTTGTTTAAATTTTAAACAAACAATTTACTGTACACAGCAATGATGATTGTGAAGCTTGGTTGATGTGGTGAAGTCAGAGGGTGGGATATTTCCCAGGGAATGCCTTACTGCTAAATGATGAACTAGCAATTGGCTGAATCCTCAAAGGTTAACTCATTTTTAATGTAGCCTCACAAACTACAAGGCAGCACGAATGGAGTGAGGGGAGACAGCATGGCAGATAGAGACAGAGACACACACCGTGTGTGTGTGTGTGAGAGAGAGATGTACATTTCCCTTTTAAGTACACTGACCCCACTCTAAGTACACTGCCTTGTAAAGTTTATCAGCAAGCTGAGATGCAACTGCTGTCAGGAAGCGCCCTCTGTCCTGAGCCCTGTCGTGTGTTCCCCCTGCTCTATAGAGATGGGGTAAGCGGGGTGCAGGAACAGAGGGAAGGGGGACACCTTGACATTAGCCCCCTTCTCCCCTCTCCCCCTCACAACAAGCAGGAGGCTTGGGAAGCAGCTCCAAGGCAGAGGGCAGGAGCAGCATATGGCAGTGGCGGGAGGGCCAACTGAACTGCCAGCAGGTGGTAGCCTACTGGGCAGCTGCTGCACAGGAAACTTAGGGGAGTGGAGAGCTAATGGGGGGCTGCCAGTCCACTCTGGTTCCAAGCCCCCACCAGCTAGCTGCAACGGGCTGCTCTTTCTGCAAGCAGTGGACAAAGCAAGGCGGTTGCCAAACAAGGTTAGAAGGGAGCATTGTGCAACTTTAAATGAGCATGTTCCCTAATTGATCAGCAACGTAACAACAAAACAATGTTGACCGAGATGACTAAGTGAAGAGTTACTGTATCTGGGCTGAATCTTCACCTGGTGCTAGCCAGGCAAAGTGTGAGGGAAGTGAGACCCCACTACAAAGTAATAAAATCCAATCAACTGCTACAGCACTATACAGGAAACGTTTCATTTCAAAACTTGTATAAACAGACCTTTTAAGTGTTACCACTAGTGGCAATGCTTTAGGAGCTCAATGGGAAGCTGTTCCTTCAGAAGAATGACAAAGGGTATGTCTACACTTCAATTTGACAGCTGCGGTTGGCCCATGCCAGCTGACTCAGGTTCACGGAGCTAAGCCTAAGGGGATGTTTAACTGTGGTGTAGACGTACAGGCTCGGATTGCTGTCTAAGCTCTAGAACCCTCCCACCTCGCAGGTTCCTAGAGCCTGGGCTGCAGCCTGAACCTGAACATCTATACTACAATTAAACAGCCCCTTACCCCGAGGCTGAGCCAGCTGGTTGAGGCCAGCCGCAGGTGTCTAATTGCAGTATAGACATATCTATACTTAATTAGCATTAATATTTATTTGGATTTACAAAATGTTAAAAAAAGATGCCTGCCTATACGCTCTAGGCACTGTAGCCATTACGTAAATATATATCACAGATAGTACCCCAATATAACTTAGGTTCATCAGTATAATTCAACAAAACGTACAATCAGCAAGCCCAGCACCTTCGAATCTCAAATCACCCTTGTCCTCCAACAATTCCCTCCTTTTCTCCGTGAATTCTCAAAATTGCTTGTAAAAAGATGAGTTTTGCAGCATGCCCTGAAAGTCCTGGACTCAGGCTACTTCAGACAAAGGGAGTAAGGGGGACTAGCATTCTAAAGGTATAGGGCCTCCACAGAAAACTTGACCTCTAGGTTCTCCATAATTTTTCATTATATTTATATTTGCCACCCATCTTCCTTTTCCAAGAAGAGGTTCCTTTTCCAAAGAAAGGTTCCTTTGTGATTGCTTTCTGAGGGAGACATAGGCTATTGTTCCCACAGATTGTTTTGGTTATCCACTATATATGCTACTGTGCATATACACTTTTACAGACTATTTGTATGGTATATAACACTTTTCATATATTGTTTGATTGTCTTCCTTTATCTTCTATATAAACATTTCAGACTTTGAAGAAACTTTCACAAAACAAACTTGCATCTGAACATATATTGGTTTGGGGATCATCTGTGCTGTTGTTCCAGTAATCGAACCATCCACAACTTTGCTACCATCTTGTCAGCATTTTGGTAATAATTCAGACAACTAATGGTCCTTTACTAACTTGGTCCTAATTTGTAAAGAGCTATGTAAATGAATAAAAACACCTTATAACAAGCACAAAAACAAAATAACCAGCATAAATGGACTAAGCTGGTCCATATATATTCCAACATCTAATCTAATTAAAATTCTATCTGCTGTATATTTTATCAATGTATTAATAAAAACATTTGGAATGCCAATCAATAAACACTACAGTAGTGAATTTAGCAAGATTAAACTGTGCATCTGGAAAAAAAACTTACAAACTTGGGGGGGAAGGTTGGTTGGTAAATATTGCAATTTTGGTTTTTCTTATGTGGTAGAAGGATAACTTCAGCATTACAGAGATTTGGAAATAAGAACTAAGGCTTGAACTAATCAGACCACCAACACTGTTAATGAGGGGGAAAAAACGGTTACCCACCTTTAGTAACTGTTGTTCTTCGAGATGTGTTGTTTATGTCCATTCAAAGTAGGTGTTGGAATGGACTTGAACAACCACTTGAAGAAGAAAAAACGGTTATCCACCTTTTAGTACTGTTGCTCTTCGAGATGTGTTGTTCATGTCCATTCCAACATCTACTTTGAATGGACATGAACAACCATTGGAAGAAGAAGCTGTATTTCAGAAGCAAAAAACAGAAAGGAACGAAGAAGCATGCTTAAGCTGATTTCTAAAAAACAACATTATGAGTTCAGTTCTAGTACATTTAGCATCTTAATCTTCTGAAGTACTTGAGCATTTCATTGTTTACGTAATACTTTACACTAGTTATTCTGATTAAGTATAGTACTTATATCCAAAGTGTCTACTGTCATATGCATTGCCGTTTCCAAACCATATCACTGGCCAGCTGCTATGACAAAATCATGTTATTTTAATAACTTCTGCAATTACTCACAAAAATTCATATAAAAGGGATGCTGAGTGAGGTTTAATGTTTTATGCCAAATGTATGAACTTAGTAAGGTGTCAAATTTCAGTGACCTGCTTCAACTAAATGGTATTGATACTGTATGTTCCTAGGGCTATCCCACAAGTTTATGAGTGGATCTAACAGAATACAGTAGATTTATTTGTGTATGTATTGCATGAATGACTCAGTGTCTATCAAGCACGAAGAAACTAAGTAATAATCTACACTTCTTCCTTCCCAGTACAATGTTGTTCTAACTGCAGTATTTGCCAATATTATCCTTTACAGAATGTGTACAAGATGAAAGCCAAGGTCTTTAAGCAGCTAGAAAATTTTTTTTAAAAGAGTTCTAAGTGAAGTGCAACAAATCTTCTAACACATGGTTAAAAAACAGGAATAAATATTACCATAATATAAAGCTAATAAACACACAAGTATACATGAGTCTGGGGTGGTTTTAGGATAAAATCCCCGTCCTCCTATATGAATTGCTGCCATCATTGGTGACATCACATGTTGGACCAAAACTTCACAAAGGTCTGCTACAGTGGTGGGCTTCAAATATGAATTGGGATTAATAAATTGTTTAAAGGAATAAATTATATAGGGTATCTGCTGTGGTCTTCTACCTACAGAAATTCTACGTAGAACTAACCAATTCTGTTATCTCCTAAATGAAGATAGTTGGCTCTTTGACAGGAATCCGAGTCACTGAAGTAAAAGAAAATTCCATGACTCTAATATTGCCAACCCCAAGCATTCAGAAAACAGGAATCAGACCCCTCAAAAATGTGACCAGTTTAAAAAATACATTGTGTGTGTGTGTGTGAGAGGTTTTGAGATTTTTGAAGGAAGCTGCATACCCTCAATTTGTGAATAATTGTGACAGCTGGCAATTTAGACTTGCACAGGGTGAATTGATTTAAATAACCAATTTTTATCATGAATTAATTCAGTAAGCAGGAATCCTTGACTTAAATACTTGATTTTAATTGTGTTTTACATTTGTACTTCTTAGTTATTTTCCCAAAGGAAATCATTAAACCATTTAATAACCATTAAAACATGTTGATTTCTAACTAAGTATAGGTTTTACACTAAATTGGGTGCTTTTTTTGTTTGTTTGTTTTGGTTTTTTCCGATTTCACTCTCACACTAAGTTTTTATTCATGGATTGGAAGAAGAAAACAAGCTTTCCTATTTTTTCAACTCCCAGGTTGGGTCTCTTAACTTTGAATAAACTAGTTATGGTACTGAATTAGCTGAATCAACTGAAATGAAGAAAATATTTCCTCTGTTGTCAAAAGCTGGTTTAGTACATCAAACTCTGGATCCAGGTACTTGACCTGTGACTTCCACCAGTTCAGTGGTTTGACTTTCTTGAAAACTTGGCAGCAATTATGTTCTTCTTAATATTGTTTTTTGTATTTAATTTAAAAGATTGTGTTGACTTATTATAAGTTTAGACCTTAACACAGACTGTAGATTTCAAATTTAATTTTAAATATTTATTTTAACTATACCTGTATTTAACATAAATTTAAAAAAAAATCTGATGTAAATAAAAAAATCTGGTTTTATTTTTAATTCTAAATCATTTAACTTTATTCACCTTGTATAGCATAGCTTCTTAGTTACCTTCTGAAGATTTTCTTCACAAAGCTTTGGTCAATTAGACAGCAATCATTAAGTTTGTTCAGATCTGCAGGAAGGAACCCACATTCTACTTTTATAACCAACTGTGTCCAGAGCAGTGCAAATAACGACTGATCAAACAATTTACTAAGTCAGCTCTAACAAAGACCAGGTGAAAAAATTCTGAACTTGCAGATAAATGCAGAGTATTTATTGCTTCTTGTAGATTTTCCAGGTCTCCTTAGGTTACCCATAGTATTCACAAGCAGCCTGCTTCTAAAGGCCCCTCGCCCAGCCATGTAGGAGGAGCCACTGGACCCAGGACTCAGCTAAATACAGGGGACAACTAAGAAATACAGGGCAGGGAGTAAAGATTACTGGTTCAAAACTAGGAATCCAGAAGGAGACACTGAGCACAGAACCCCGGACAGCACCCAGTGCTCCTCAAAGCTGTCTAGGGAGCCAGTGAACACTGCCCACAGGAACTCTGCCTGGAGACATGAGACAAGGGAGGAATGGAGATAGGCCCCACAGTTACAGAGCACCTCCTCATCAAATATCCTCCTCCTGGGATTATAGATAGCCACTTTGGCTAATGCCAGGAGGAGGTTGATGAGAAGATCTCGCAACTTCATGGGGCCATGGACAGGCTGCGCAAATATGAAAAGGTCTGGGGAGAAGTGCAGCCAGAACCTCAATAGGAGGTTCTGGAAGAGCCAAAATAGGGGCTGCAACCTGGTGCATTCTAGATAGGCATGTACCAGGGTTTCCCCTCATGCCACAAAAGGGGCAGGCATCAGCGATGGGGTGAACCGCGCCAGGTACACACTTGTGCTCACGGCTCCATTGAAGAAGTCGCCAACTGATATCCCAGGCAAGCCATGGAACCAGGGTGGAATATAGGCTGGCCCACTGAGGTTCCTCACCCTCTGCAGGTGGTAGTAGGTCCCGCCACTTGGTATCGGGGTGGGAAACAAGGGTGAGAAAGTGAAACATGTGGAGCACGAGCGTGTAAAGTTGTTCTCTTGGCACAGTTTGGAAATAAACTGGCTCCAGGGCATGCAGCCAGCTTGAGTTATGAAAGGGAGGCGGTTGACGGGGCTCGTGGGGCAGGGGCCCAATGAAAAAGTCTGGAGGGCCTGGGCTGAAGGGCAGGTGAGGAGCACCCTTTCACAGGACCTGCTCAAGGAAATCCCAAGAGGAGGGTGATAAGGTAAAGCAGTGGACCCACGCTCCACCAAATGGCTTCAAGCATGGGTGGGAGAGAGCTCATCTGCCACCCATCCCCAATCATCAGGCCAGACCTAGATCACCAGGTAGGCCTCCACCTGCACTAGGTCACCTGGAGCCTGGACCATGAGAAGTATGTCATCAGCATACATCGACAGCGTACAGCCGCAACTACAGCTCTCAAAGCACCAATTCCGTCAGCCTCCAGCAGAGGAGACAGAGGAAGGGCTCGATCGCTAAAGTATACAGCTGGCCTGACAGTGGACACCCCTGACGTACCCCTGGTCCAAAGCTGACTGCTTCAGTCAGGGTTCTGCTGAGCCTGACCAAACTCTCTGCAGAGGCGTACAGAACCTGGAGAAAACTCACAAAGTTTTGTTGTCATCACGACAAATGATAAGTGATCAAATAAAATGTCAAAACTGCATCTTCAAACAGACTGCATAGAGAGCTGTTCATGAGCATATTATGTCTACTTGGAGCAGCAACTGAGAGCATACACAAGCAATTTTCTGCTCATCAACAGCCCCAATTGCTACTCTAACTGTGGTCTTATTGATTAATGACCACTTGAATGGTATTCTGCAAAGGTCTGTTAAGATCTTCGAACATTAAAGAGCCTCCTCATGAGCATGGATTAGAAAGATGCCCAGAAACCTAGAAATTAAATAGCTTCCTGATCAGAGAAAATTAGAGCTTTCTTAGGCCAAGACCTCCACTTTAACATCCCTTCCTCATCTCCATATCTTCAATGAGATTGTTATGTAAATAAATGCCCTGCACCTTTAAGCAGGAGGTATCTGGCTGGCTGGCAGAATGAAGGGAACAGTGCTTTATGGCTGGGGGAGGAAGGAGATGAAAACTGTTGCAAAGGGGACAGTGTCATCGCTGACTAGGAATGCAGAGTTTAAGAGGGGCAGCCCTGCACCTGAAGCTTCCTTTTACACAGAGTAGTCTGACGCAGGAACCTCCTTCCCTTCCCTTTATTTGGTAAAATACCAGGTTTGGTCAAGATCTGCTGTGGGCATTATGCTAGCCATCCATTTTTTAGGGGAGGTGGAAAGGAATTTTTTCCTTACCACCATATTGGTTTGGGTATACTTGGGTTTTTTTTGCCTTCCCCACAGTGGGTTCAGGAAGAGCTCTCTACATACACGGCATGAAGGCAGTAGGTTATATGTCGCAACTCCTTATTTAAGTGTAAGGCAGATATCCAGTGCAGGTACTCCATAGGAAAGTTATACTGTGACTAGATAAATGGCTGGCAAAAGGACTTAAAAAGAGGTGTTCATTAAAGGAATGAATATGGGGGGTGGTTGGGGACTCCTATGATTGGTACAACAGGGAGCCAATCCCGCCTCCGCCCCCCCCCCATTCTTATAGCCCACCTTAACCCTCCTACGAGGGGGGTGGATGGTAAGGTCCCGGCAATGGATTTGCTAGAGTAACCTGGATGGAAAAAGAGGGGACGCTGGTGGGAGCCCCCGGGTGTGAAGGTCCCAGCAATAAATTTGCTAGAGGGACCTAGATGGAAAAGAGGGGGAGGGGGAGCTGGTGGACTCCCCGCCAGTTATGGTACGGTCCTGGCAATAAATCTGCTGGAGGGACTTGAATGGAAAAAGGTAGTTACAGAATAAACATAGGGGTACCCGCATGGTACACTTTTATCTGCCGGGTAGTCCCAGACATCAAATAATAAAGATGTGGTCTAATAAAACCCATGTCAAATGTCTCCTATCATTCTTCCAGTATAGCTAGATGATACATTCCCCCAAAAAACTCAGCATATCTAATCCCTGAACTGCCTACAGTCTTAGCACTCCTAGAAATTTTTCCAGAAGAACACAGAAGATATGTCTAATATTGATATCTAATACTTTGAGTTGAAGCCCTTAGCATACAGTATTTTATATCCTAGAACTGTTCCTCTGAACTGTTGCTACTTGAGTTAGAGCGTAATGTGACATGAAAGTATGGATGGACCTCCAAGTTGCTAATCTGCAGATATATTGCAGTGGAAGCATGGGGGTTTTGGAAGAATACAGGCAAGTGTGCTGACTGACTGATGTGGACCTCTGACAAAGGAATGTGGGGTGTAACCTAAAGGAAGCCTCCCTGTGAAATACTGTGTAAAGAGAGTCTGTCCTTATGGCTCCCAGCACACTGATCCTTTTCACTGAAGTGATGGCTACTAAGAATGTAACCTTCATGGACAGGTGGGTCATGGCACATTTCACCAGTAGTTCAAATGGTAGGCCTGTGAGTGCTGAAAGTACATGGTTAAGGTGCCATTGAGGCATAAGTTTAATGACGGGTGGGAAGGTTCTGATCAAGCTCTTCATAAATCGAGCCATGGTTAGGAGTGTGAAGATACAACATCTTTCCATCGGGGAGAGGAAGGCACTAATTGCGGTTAAGTGTACTCACAATGAACTGAGGGCAAAATCTGAGGTCTTTAAGAAGAGAAAACAGTCTAAGATAACTTCAATGACCACGGTATCAAGTGCATGCTAGTAGCAATGCGTCCAGGCTGAAAAGCACTGCCATTTAGCTAGATAGCAGAGTCTAATAAAATCCTTCCTGCTTTGGGTCAGGATTTCCTGAACAGAGGTGGAGCATGAGCATTCTATGTCCATCATCCATCCAAACGCCAGGTCTTGAGGTGGAGTGGGCTTGGGTTGGAGCGCTTGACTTTCCCCCGTCCTGAGTTAGGAGATCTGAAATACAAGACCTTGATAGGAGGGCATGTGGACAGCTTTAGGGGTTCTGTGAAATGGAATTGTGTGAATAATATCATGCCAATTTTTTTAAAGGGCTCCAGAGGTGATCCCAGCAATCACAGGCTGGAAAGCCTGCCTTCAATATCGGACAAACCGGTTGAAACTATAGTAAAGAACAAAATTGTCAGACACATAGATGAACATAATTTGTTGGGGAAGAGTCAACGTGGTTTTTGTAAGGGGAAATCATGCCTCATTAATCTACTAGAATTCTCTGAAGGGGTCAACAAGCATATGGACAAGGGGGATCCAGTGGATATAGCGTACTTAGATTTTCAAGAACAAATGGTCAGTTTTCAGAATGTAGAGAGTGGTGTTCCCAGGGGTCTGTACTGGGCCCAGTCCTATTCAATATATTCATAAATGAGCTGGAGAAAGCGGTAAACAGTAAGGTGGCAAAACTTGCAGATACAAAACTATTTAAGATCGTTAAGTCCCAGAAAGGCTATGAAGAGCCACAAAATAATCTCTCAAAACTGGGTGACTGGGAAAAGTAATGCACATTGGAAAACATAATCCCGACTATACAAATAAAATGATAGGGTCTAAATTAGCTGTTATCCCTCAAGAAAAAGATCTTGGAGTCATTGTGGATAGCTCCCTGAAAACATCCACTCAATGTGCAGCAGCGGTTAAAAAAGCAAACAGAATGTTGTGAATCATTAAGAAAAAGGATAGACAATAAGATAGAAAATATCATATTGTCTCTATATAAATCCATGGTATGCCCATATCTTGAATTCAGTGTGTAGATGTTTTCGGCCCATCTCAAAAAAGATATATTGGAATTGGAAAAGGTTCAGAAAAGGGCAACAAAAATTATTAGGTGTATGGAACAGCTTCCGTCTGAGGAGAGATTAATAAAACTGGGACTTCTCAGCTAGGAAAAGAGATGAATAAGGAGGGATAAGATTGAGGTCTATAAAATAATGATTGGTGTAGAGAAAGTAAATAAGGAAGTAGCATTTGCTCCTTCTCATAATACAAGAACTAGGTGTCACCAAATGAAATTAATAGGCAGGAGGTCCCATAGTGGAGTTCCCCACCGTGCAAATATGGTGGTTAAGACTGTGTTATGGATCACCCATTCATAGTCTTCAGAGAAGCTTCTGCTTAGTATGTCTGCCAGGAAGTTCTAAACATTTGGGAGGATGTGGCCTGTATGGTGATATGATTTCTGATTAGATTATTAGGGTTGGAAGGGACTTCAGGAGATCATCTAGTCCAACCCCCTGCTCAAAGCAGGACCAACCCCCAAATAGCCCCCTGCAAGGATTGAACTCACAACCGTAGGCTTAGCAGGCTAATGCTCAAACCACTGAGCTATCCCTCCCCCTAGATATACCCGTTCCAAAATCTGATTGCTTCAGGCAGAGGGGACGAGACCTCACTCCTCCATTTGTTTATATATATATCACTGTGGTGATATTGTGTGACATTATCTGTCCGTGGAGTGAGTGTCTGAGAGAAGAAAGGCCTCGCATGCCAGGCAGATAGCTTTTAGCTCCAGTAAGTTTATATGTAGCCTGGCCTCTTGGGGGCTCCATGTACCAGAGCAGTGTAGCAGTCCAAGTGAGAGCCCCATCTTGAACGGGAGGCATCCATCAAAATGGTTGCCCTCGGCATGGGAGGCTCTGTTTGGGTTGGCTCACCAGGTGAGAATTCTGGAGGGAACGGTGACTTTGGAGTCTACGATCCCTGCTCAGTCAATAGTTCAAGTGGAACCAAATTTGTAAGCACCACAGGTGGAGCTGTGGGAAAGATGTCACAGAGGTACATGCGGCTGTGTGGCCTAAAAGGGAAAGGCACTGATGTCCCATGGTTTGAGGTTTGCAGGTGATGAGAGAGATCATGTGGGTCATCGCATAAAATCTGTTTTTGGAGAGGAATGCTCTCACAGACATTGAGTCCAGCAGTGCACCTATAAAATTATTGTCTTTGTAGGTGACAAAACAGATTTGTCTTCATTTATGCAAACACTTAAGGTGGCAAGGAGTTGCTGAAGAAATTGTTGCTGATATAACCCCTTGGTGGGATTGGCTCACAAGGAGACAGTAATCCATGATATGGAAATTCTGTATATCCCTGACATCTAATCTGGGACTCTACCATAGCAAAACCTTTCAGGATGCCCTATATGCTGTTGAGAGTCCAAAATGAAGGATGTGGAACTGGTAGTGCTGCTGGCCAACCATTAAATGTAGCACCTTCCTCTATGATGGATGAATGTCCACAGGAAAATATGCATTCTTCATGTTGAGAGCTGCAAACTACACTCCCTCCTGAAGGGAGGGGATTATAGTTGCCAGTGTCACAGGCCCAAAGACTCCCTCCCTCAGGGAGTCCCCTGGGAAAGCAGATCAGCATTGTATGTTGCTAACATGGCTGTAAGCATCGCAAGGCATTTTAGGGAGGGGGGGGAGATCAAAGGTATGAGTGCAGAATGGAAGATTCCCTCGCAGGGAGTGAGAGGCCAAGAGGCGGAAGGAAGAAAAAACCAGAAAACGGGTTAACTCGACACTTCAGCTAGCTCCATGTGAAGATAAGACACTGGCCCTGGTCCAAGGTCACGGGCACTACAAGCGGTGAGAAGAAGAGAATGAAGTTGAGCCACGTTGCAGAGATAGCAGTGAGAACAGGGAGAGTGAATGAAACAGTGAAAGCCAACAGGGGAGGTGGGGACAAAGTCTCTGGAGCTGGTGTGTTCTGGGAAGCCGAGGAGGCCACAGCGAGCTGGTTAGGACTGGTACAAAGAGCACCAGGAAAGGAGGGCCTTGGATGACAACAGCCCCAAAGGCTCCCAGGACTTAAAAACAGTCCCAAAAGCCAAAGCAAGCCAGAGATTGCAGAAGACCCCAGACGACCTGGGCCCAGGGCAAGAACTCCCGTCCACCCCTCCTGCTCTTCTTCTTATGTTACACCCAGGCTTGGCCAGCCTCGGATCGTGCCTGTGTGAGTATGGAAGTGAGTTAGGGCTTGGGACACTAACGCTTTCTTCCTTCCTCTGAGTGACGTGGGGAGCACCCATCACTCTCTGCTGTTATTTTATTTTATTATTAATAAAGCTTTAAAACTTTGACACTTGGTGTGTTTCATCTTCTCCTCCCCAAAAGATCCTGTGGCCTCAGCCTGATCACCTGACGCCTCAGGCAGACTGGTAACAGAAATCTGTCACACCAGTGGTGTCATCATGAATTTCAACTTTTGGATAAAGACATTGAGCTGCCAAAGATCCAGGATGAGTCTCCGTCCTCTCTGCTTTTTGGTAATTGGGAAATATGGTGAGTAGAACCTTTCTCCTGGTACTGAGGTGGGATGCTCTCTATCGCCCTCTCAGAGTAACAGGGATTCTGCCTCCTACTGAAGA
The DNA here is from genome assembly GCF_007399415.2 of Gopherus evgoodei. Taxonomy (NCBI): domain Eukaryota; kingdom Metazoa; phylum Chordata; order Testudines; family Testudinidae; genus Gopherus; species Gopherus evgoodei. Next base: position 89,108,489 of record NC_044328.1, read on the forward strand.
ATCAATTAGTGAAAGGGATCCTCAAAGGGGAATCGGGAAGATGGTTTGTGAGGAGGGAAGGAGAGAAACTCTATGGAAATTCCTGACAGATAATCTCCAGAACCCAGCTGTCCATGGTGATCTTGTTCCAACTATGGGCAAAGAAAGTGAGACAGCCTCCAAAGATGATAGGAGGCGAAGTAGGTGGCAGCGGTGGTGGTACATGGTTCTTGACATGTATATCAAAAATGTCCTCTGGGTTGTGGCTGGGAAAGGTTAGAGTGGTGGAGTGACCCGAGAAACAGGACCTCTGAATTCTCTGTTACTTATGAAGAGGTTCAGGTGGACGCTGGGAGTTTGAGCTACACAAAGGGGGTAGTCGTGGTTGAAAGGGCTGTTTCCAGTATTTCCTCTAGGGGACTGGAGTTTAAATCCCCAGTGATCACAGGGTGGATCCTGAGTCTTTTAGAATCTTTTCAGTCAGAGCTCATGGGCCTCTCCAGTTCTGGGTGCCAAGGATTTGCAGATACTGCACTTAGCAGAGTTATGTGCCTCCCCCAAACAGAACAAGCATCGGTGACACTCATCGCTGAAGGACAAGGAGCGAGAGCAGGAGACACAGTGTTTGAATACCAGGACCCTGGGCATAGTCCCAGGACCAGGGGGTGGGGGGAGGGGAGAGGAGGGAGTGTTATTTAGTTATATACTAACTAAAATTCTTAAGATATAAATTATTTCTAATTAAATTTTTACAAGTCCTGCAACAGACAGAGGACACAATTCCAACTCAGTAGTAAGGCAGTAGTAAGAAGGAACTGGAGACATGGCAGCCAAACTGCCTTATACCCTAAGTTGGGCGAATGAGGAGAGTTGCTGCGCACATGCAGGTCAATGGACACTGCTTTGAAGAAAATTCTGGACTCGGGCGCATGGTGCGCATGCTTACGCATGTGTGGAATACATATAGGGACTATTGTTTGAAGAAGAACTGTAAGTTCCACCCTTTAACACAGCTGGTGGGATGGAAATGAGAAGGAGTCAAGGTGGTCCTGCCCCTCAATCCCTTAGTTGCCAACATGAAGATGTAAAGGGCACATGCACCACCCCAACTGCACTGCTAGCAAAAGTCTCCGATTCAAGTGCACTGTGAGCACATAAACCTACAGTGGAATAAATGTTTTTTACTTTCAGTTGTTCCAATTCAGAGTCCAATTTCCACAGATATTGTGTTAAGCTTCTGCTCATCATACTTTTTCTGTTGCAGATCATCTGCATACCAAGGTGAACTGCGAAGGTGGAGTAAAAGGAGAGGGTCTTTAAGAGACACCATATTGATTACTGAAGACCTAACATTGATTTCCCTGTAGAAGATAACAATGGAGTGGTCCACTAGCAGCAGTCTACCTTAAAATGCTAATGACCCCAATCCGGCCAATTAACCTATGAGGTCAAGACAATACAACAAAGTCTACCAGCCACAAAGGCATTAAAGGTTATCCCTGACTTCAGCTTGAAAGTTATTTCAACTTTGTGTTATAACAGTGATTCTGATTCAAGATGCTCCAACTCCAGCCTATGTTTCATAACATACTAGGAATGTGACTATGGTATGACAACTGAGATCATAGCTAGGCCGTTTTACTTCATTTGCATATAGAAAGAAGTCAACAGACTTCTTTTTAAAAAATAAGTCACATTTCTGAGTGGTGAATGGCTATAAACTGCAGAAATTTAAAAGCAGATGTTGCATATAAAAATATTCATTTCCCCAGTGAGAGCTTCACGACAAACATCTGGTTTCTTAACAATAAAGTAATTACAAAAATATGTCACCTCCATCCCTAACAGGTTCACCCTTTACGCTCAGTGGTATATTCTCAAGAGCCTCCAAGAAAACTGGTAGTCTAAATGAAAAGGGGAATATAACTTTATTTTGACAAATATGTTTTTTTTGCTGTATGTTTTTTTAAAGACTCGAAAAAGCAACTTCGTAAACTTTAAAGTCAGTCATCTGGTTCCCATTTATCTTGACTGCCAAAAATATATAAGAATTAAAAGGACAAAAAAAGACATACAGACATTTAGGAAACTGGTGCTTCTACTTCATATCTAAATCATAAGCCTTGATGCAAATTACTAAAAATTCCTAAATTACTAACACAGAATTTCTCCCAAAACAAACATGCATTGTAAAAACATCTAACACATTGTCTAAGAAGTCACTGAAAATACATACCTCATTGAAATAACAGTCTGCAATTTATAAGATATAGCACCCTAAAAACAAATAAGTTGTATATTTTTGTGTTTAACTCTAATATCACTAGGAGAAACAAACAAAACTGATAGTACAGAAGAAGTCTGAATCTGCTAATGCTGACAAACTTGAATTTCATGCTTAAAACTTGGACCTTCTCTAAATACAAGTTGTAAAGCAACATTTTACTGTTCATCAATGTGACTAATATAGAATACATATGTTTGGGCCTATCTTTGTCTCAATCAGAAAGCAGCTGCTTTGTTTCTTAGCTAAAATATTAGACAAAATGAAAAACATATGACTTGATATATAGGTCTTCATTTAATAAATTAATATTTTATTTACTAAAAAGAGGTGAAATGATTAGGCATGGTAGAGCAATACACATTGATTATGACCAGTTTTAGTACGTAATATTGCAAGTCAGAGGAACTAGACAGATTTACCACTTATTAAAATTAGTCTGAGTACAACCCCCTGCTCCAAAATATTACCTCTCACCCAGGGGAAGAATGCTAACACAGCCTTCTTTACCTCATGGGAAGTGTTTTAAGGCTGACAATCTCTGAAGTAGTATTCATTTCAGCATCTTGGAAATAAACCACAGCTTTACTTTCTTATTCAGCCACGTGGGATTAATGCATAGATAACAATATCTATACTGAAGAAAATCACAGGAGAACTCAAACTCTGCTACAACGGTAGGTGTTCTTTTCTAGGAAAACATCTTAATCTACAGCTCATCTAAAACAGTTTTAACTAAAGTAACTACTACATCAATTTCATTGGGAAAGTACAACAGAAACCTTTCAAGTTTACTTAGAAACTTAGTACTTCTTGATTTTTTCAGGGAGGGTACAAACAATGAAGTCTTCTCAATTTAAAAAAAATTATATGCATTTTTCTTTTGTTCATTTTCAAATCCAGTGTTTCCACAGACAAAAGACTACACATTTCTTAATTTAAATTAGCTTTGAAAATCATTATATTGAACTTCTAAATAAGACTTGGTCTTTTTGTTTTTAACAATTTAACCACATGCATGCCAAGTATTTCAAATACTGTTTAACAAAATTTTCTGGCTATCAAACAAAAATGAAAGAAATATGATATCTTGCTAAATGTAAGTGACTGCAATGAGGTTAGCATTGCCCTCATTATTTAGAAATTAGTAAGCTTTTATTTATTACTTCTTAATATATCTTTTGCTGTTAAGTGCAGATTTTTATAGGGCTAACATCTAATTAAAGAATACTAAGAGTTAAAAGTTGATCCCTGTTTCTTATGCATTAGAAACCCCTGCCAACAAGTCCTCTAGGCTTTAAATATTGTTTTGACAGATTGCATTTTTATTTCCAGTCACAAAGAAAGTGTTCTCGATAGTCAACACTACCATTTCTTCTCCAGCTCAGAAAAAGCCAGACTCATTTTCTCTGCTAAAATGACGACTTTGCAGACCATCTTTTTTTTATTTTTCATTGTGCCTTTGGTGAAGTTAGTACCACCAATTCAACAAGAGTCACTCAATCTTTATGAGTATGATACAGACATTTTTGAAGAACTGTTTAAACAAGATTATGAAGACAAATCCCAGGATGCAATAAAGAAAAAGGTATTTCATTTATATTATAAATTAGTTATATAATCTTTTAAAAACCTGACAAGCATTATGAACGAATTAGTTGTCAGATCCATGTATACACATTTTATAGAAAATTCTTGTAACGATAGGGAAAAGGTGGATCACTTAAAAATTGAAGCAAAGCAAAAATAAAATCACAAAAGAATTCTTAACTATGGTTTTCATTAAGGGTCTGAGAAACCCAGAGAATATAGACAATCACAAAATTGATGGCTGACACACCATTCTTAGATCCCTTACCCTGGTGTGCCCAGGTATTTCAAAGATCTCAAAAGAACATGTCATGTCCAACAGACAACAAGGTGAGCCAAAGCTTGAAAATCAGCATGTAGTTAGTCTTAATTCAGGATTTTTGTTTGTTTGTTTTGATGTTATAGTAGTATTTGAAACACTTTCATGAAAGTATGTACCATACATGTAATATATCATAAACCATAGCAGTTCTTTTGAGCTGGCACACAATCAATTGTAATATAATACAGCTTTTGTTTTTTAACTTATAGTCTGTAATAGCTCTGAGTGGTTGTATACTACCAAGCAACAGTAGGGAATCATTGCAATATTAATACTCCGTTTGTATGGGCTGAGGAGAATAGAGAAGAAAGCATGCACTACATCAATCCTCAGCACCCCCCTAATGATCAATTGTGAGTGATGCTGCTGTCAATCCTGATGCCCAGGAAGTCAGGTACTTAACAAGAAGGAAGATTTAGTGCAAAGTGTCAACCTAAAATACAAATCTCATAGCTCTGTTCAGACTACTCCTGCTTCTTGCAGCTCCCATTGACCTGGAGCAGTGAACCACGGTCACTGGGAGATGCGATCGGCTGAACCTGAGGATGCGGCAGGTAAACAAACTGACCCAGTCCACCAGTGGCTTTCCCTGAACAAGCAGCGGCTCTAGTTTGCGAACCACTGATGTAGACCATCCCTGTTTGATGTTTGTCCAACCTGGTCTTAAAAACTTCCAGTGATGGGGATTCCACAACCTCCCTTGGAAACCTATTTCAGAACTTAACTACCCTTATAATTACCAAGTTTTTACTAATAGCTAGCCTAAATCTCCCTTGCTGCAGATTAAGCCCATTACTGTTTGTCCTACCTTCAGGGGACATGGACAACAATTGATCACCACCCTATATAACAGCCTTAATATATTTGAAGACTGTTATCGGGTCCCCCTTTAGTCTTCTTTTCTCAAGTTTTTGGTTCGGTTTGGTTTTTTTTTTTAACTTTTGCTCATAAGTCTAGTTTTCTAAACTTTTTATCATTTGTTGTTCTTATCTGGACAGTCTCCAATTTATCCACATCTTTCCTAAAGTGTGGTGCCAAGAACTGAGCACAGTATTCCAACTGAAGCTTCCCCAGTGTTGAGTAGAATGAGAAAATTACCGCTCATGTCTTACATACAACTCTCTTGTTCATGCAGCACAGAATATTATGCACCACAGAATATTTTTGACAACTGCATCACACTGTTGACTCGTGCAATTTGTGATTCACTGTAACTCCCAGATCCTTTTCTACAGTGCTACTACCCAGACAGTTATTCCCCATTTGATTTTTCCTTCCTTAGGGATGTACTCTGTACTTGTCTTTACTGAAATCAACAAGATAAAATTCAGATCAATTGTCCAATTTGTCAAGATCAGAGGAAAGGGCTAGAATTTAAAATGAAGTGCTTGCAACCCCTCTGAGCATGGGGATATAAAAGTATATTTTTCACTCCGTTATCCAAATCGTTAAGGAAAATATTGAATAGTACTATAGAAGCACTCACCCCTATGAGATTGTACTAGATACACCCTCCCAGTTTGACAGCAAACTTTCAACCACTCATGCACCACCTTAAAGTAATTTTATTTAGACCATATTTCGCTAGATTACTTATGAAAATGTCATGTGGAATTGTGTGGAAAGCTTAACTAAATTCAAGATATACATCTACTGCTTTCCCCCCGTTCACTAGGCCAGTAACCCTGTCAAAGAAGACAATTAGGTTGGTTTGGAATGATTTGTTTGTGACAAATCCCTGATAGCTATTCTTTATAACCCTATTATTCTCTAGGTGCTTACAAACTGATTGTTTAATAATTTGTTCCACTATATTTATTTCCAAGTGTCCAAGTTAAGCTGACAGGTCTATAATTCTCCCGGTCCTTTTTGTTTCCCTTTTTAAAGATGGGTACTATGTTTGCCCTTCTCTAGTCCTCTGAGTTCTCAAAGATAATTGCTAATGTTTCCGAGATTACTTCAGTTAGTTCCTTAAGTACCTTCAGATTAATTTAATCTGTCCTGCCCAACTTGAATATATCTAACTTACCTAAATATTCTTTAACCTGTTCTTTCCATATTTTGGCTTGCACTTATGCCTTTAGTATTGCCTTTTTGAGAAACTGCCACACCTCCTGAACTCCTTAATCCCTTAGATTTTCTTCCCATTGGATTTTACCTGCCAGTTCTCTAAGTCTGTTAAGTCTGCATTTTTGAAGTCCATTTTCTATTAATTCTATCTATGAATCTTTATTGTGCAGCTTTTGCTTCTTCCCTTCCTTAGAATCATGAAATCCATTATTTCCCCATCACTTTCACCCAAATTGCCTTCTACCTTCAGATGTGCAACCGATTCTTCCATGTTGGTCAGAATCAAGTCTAAAATGGCTGTTCCCCTAGTTATTTTGTCTGTTTTCTGAAACAATACATTCCAAAAACTTATTGGAAATTTTGTGGTTTGCCATATTACTTTTCGAACAGACGTCTCAATAGTTAAGTCCCCTGCTATTACCAGATCCTGTGTTTTGGATATTTCTGTTATTTGTGCTAGAAATGACTCATCTACCACCTCTAGTCAATCAGTATAAGTTAGGGGTTGCAGCAATTATACAATCAAGTCTTATCTTACTTGTTTTTACATTAATTCCTCTCACTTCATCTTTCTTCAAATAGTTCAGTTGTTAACCTAAAGCATACAGATCTTTACTTTATTCTAAATGTGTGTGAATAATTTCTATATCAGGGGTTTATTTGGTTACCACAGTAATGAAAGAATAGTTGTCTTTTTGCAATTAAAACATTGATTTACACAAACGAAAGGACTGGCGATCACTTAAACTAGATGTACGAACAACTGATAGCTACCTAAGAATTCAACATCCTTTACAAAATTACTGAAAAGACTAAAGCTTAATATAAGCAGGCAAAGCATCAGATGATATGTACTTTTTAAATTATTCTGATAAGAGGGAGACTACTTCATGACCAAAAAACAAAATGAGAAGGCATATATGTAAATAGGGGAAATGTCAGTAGATATGTATTTGACTGATTCAAATGCCCAAATCAAAGTCCATATAAACAGTGCATATAATTAAACAAAGTCTACTGTAGGCCACTCTGCATAGTAAAGTGTTAGGAATGTAGCTGGTCATTATTTCCATCAAAACAGTTTTCCACAGACAAATGTTTCCTTGCAACAAAAAAATAAAATAGTTCCTTATGTGCTATAAGTAACTTTGGATACTTTCCTGTTTCTCTACCTCCTTTCTATATATGAGTGACCAAAAATGGACACAATATTCCAAATGAGGCCTAACCAAAACCAAGTAGAACAGTACTATCACCTCTCATGGTGATTTGCATACTATGCCTCTGTTAGTGCAGCCTAAAATTGCATTTGCAGGTTTTTTTTCTTTCTTTTTTTTTTTTTTGCAACAGCATTGCGTTGCTGACTCAGGTTGAGGTAATGATCTACCACAACTCTGATCCTTTTCAGCAGTGCTGTTGCCAAGCTAGTTATCTGCCATTCTGTATCTGTGCATTTGGTTTTTCTTCCCTAAGTTTGGCACCTTTGTCTTTGTTAAATTTCATTTTGTTGTGTATAGCCCATTTCTTCAAGTTATCAAGATCCCTTAGAGTTTTAGCTCCATCTTCCAAAGTGTCGGCAATTCCCCCAAGCCTTGTGTCATCAGTGAATTTGATCAGTATGCTTTCTATTCTTACATCCAGCTTATTAATAAAGATGTTAAACACCAGACCCAGAAAAGAACCCTATGGAACTTCACTGGAAACCTCCTGCCAACCTGCCATCATTCCATTAATCATTACTTTTTCTTTGCAGTTTTTTAACCAGTTCTGTATCCACTTAAATGGTATTCCCACTGAGCCCACATTTCTCTAGTTACTTATCAAATGTCATGTGGGACGGTGTCTAAAGCCTTGCTGAAGTACAGGTATATTATGTCCACCACATTCCCCCTATCCACCAAACCAATAACCCTGTTAAAGAAGGAAATCAAGCTGGTTTGGTATGATTTGTTCTTAGTAAATCCATGCTGGCTGCTAGTGATTACACTTCATCCTCTAGGTATTCACAAATTGAATGTTTTGTAACTTGCGCCAGTGTGAGAGGCCATGGAGCCTACTGCAGCCATTACAATAAACTGTCACCTGTATTGCTGTTTCACAGCTACTTTGTGGCCTGTTTGGGCAGTAACTGCTTGTCTTACATCATTTCAGCACTTTCTCCAACTACTTGTGCCAGTTGCTAAGGGCTTGTCTACATCAGAAAGTTACAGCGCTGGTGAGGGAGTTACAGCGCTGCAACTTAGGAGGTGTACACATCTGCAGGGCACCACCAGCGCTGCAACTCCCTGTTTGCAGCGCTGGCCGTACTCCCGTTTTGTCTCGGGTGTAGAGGATCCAGCGCTGGTAATCAAGTATAGACACTTACCAGCGCTTTTCTTGACCTCCGTGGAATAAGCAGGTATCCCAGCATACCTGAGGAAGCCTCTGGTAATCAAACTGGTCTCCTTCCCCAGCTTGCTCTCGCGTTCCCCGAACCCCGAGCAAGCAGGTCTCCTTCCCTGAGGTTTGCTGGGTGGTTCCGGGAACGTGAGAGCAAACCGCGGCGAAGCTGGTCTCCTTCCCCGGTTTGCTCTCGCGTTCCCCAAACAAGCAGGTCTCCTTCCCTACGGTTTGCAGGGTGGTTCGGGGAACGCGAGAGCAAACCGCGGCGAAGCTGGTCTCCTTTCCCGGTTTGCTCTCTCGTTCCCCGAACCCCCGAGCAAGCAGGTCTCCTTCCCTGCGGTTTGCAGGGTGGTTCAGGGAACGCGAGAGCAAACCGGGAAAGGAGACCAGCTTCGCCGCGGTTTGCTCTCGCGTTCCCCGAACCACCCTGCAAACCGTAGGGAAGGAGACCTGCTTGTTCGGGGAACGCGAGAGCAAACCGGGGAAGGAGACCAGCTTCGCCGCGGTTTGCTCTCGCGTTCCCCGAACCACCCTGCAAACCGCAGGGAAGGAGACCTGCTTGCTCGGGGGTTCGGGGAACGAGAGAGCAAACCGGGAAAGCAGACCAGCTTCGCCGCGGTTTGCTCTCGCGTTCCCTGAACAAGCAGGTCTCCTTCCCTGCGGTTTGCAGGGGGGTTCGGGGAACGCGAGAGCAAACCGCGGCGAAGCTGGTCTCCTTTCCCGGTTTGCTCTCGCGTTCCCCGAACCCCCCTTGAAGCCGCCCAACAGCGCTGCAGTGTGGCCACATCTAACACCACTTGCAGCGCTGGTTGCTGTAAGTGTGGCCACTCTGCAGCGCTGGCCCTATACAGCTGTACAAATACAGCTGTAACAACCAGCGCTGCAAAATTTTAGATGTAGACATGGCCTAATGTTGCTAAGTAAAAGATTTGCCCCATAAAGATTGTTGTTGTTTTTTTTAAGTATATGTAATTCAGACTTGATGTATCATAAAATCCCTGGAGCAATTCTACATTCTTATGTAGTTGCAAATTTACTAGTTATGTAGCAATGACTGTTCAAAGAACAACACCCATACCTCTTAGATCAAGATCTATCACTACATTTACATTACTATGAAGGCAGCATTCCAAAAAACCCTTAGTTAAGGTACAACAGAATCATGGACTTCACACCTAATAATTTTTTAATTTATACGTTTGTTGTTATATTTCTAAATTCAATTCCCATCTGAACACATTATATCTACGGTTGATGTAATTTACATCTAAGTAAAATAAAACTGAAAGATTAAAGATAAAGCCTCTCTTCCACTTGCTTAATTTTGTGTATTTGACAGTATTTTGTATATAATCAGTTTCACTGTTTTGCTAATAAACTTCCTGTCTCCTGTGGAAATCACCAATGAGTTCTCTTTGAAGGGAACTTACATGCATACTACAGCCGGGATCGATGCTCTGAGATCGGCTCACTGGCAGTCGATTTAGTGGGTCTAGTGAAGACCCACCAAATCTACAGATCGCTCTCCAGTTGACTCCTGTACTCTACCTCCGATGAGAAGAGTAAGATAAGTCGACAGGAGAGTTTCTCCTGTCGACCTCCCACAGTGTAGACCCCGTGGTAACTCGACCTAAGGTACATCGACTCCAGCTACGTTATTCACATAGCTGGAGTTGCATAGTGTAGGTCAACTTACCGCGGTAGTGTAAGACATAGTCTTAGGCTCTGCAAGAGGTTACTTACCACAAAACAGCAGCAGCAAGACTGAAACCGAGGCCTTGTCTACACTAGAAAGGGTTTGCTGGTATAGCTACATTGGCTAGTGGAGATAGAGTTTATATCAGCAAATAAGGTTTTTTGCTCATGTAACTGCATTTACACTATGGCTTTTGCCAGCATAGCTTTGTCAGCTAGTGGTAGGATTTCCCCACACACACACTCCTAATGAACATAAATATGCCAGCAAAACTTTTAACGCTAGGTGGGTTTTGCTGGTATAATTAAACCAGCAAAACTATCTACTTTGGATGCAGTTTTATCAGTATAAAAGTAGGGCGGTTGATTAATCGCCATTAACTCGCGATTAACTCAAAAAAAGTAATCACGATTAAAAAAATTAATCATGATTAATATCACACTGTTAAACAATAGAAAACCAATTGAAATTTATTAAATATTTTGGAAGTTTTTCTATATTTCCAATACTTGATTTCAATTTACAACACAGAATACAAAGGGTACAGTGTTCACTTTATATTACATATATTTGCACTGTAAAAATGATAAAAGATAGTATTTTTCAATTCACCTCATACAAGTACTGTAGTGCAATCTCTTTATCATGAAAGTGGAACTTACAAATGTAGATTTTTTTATTACATAACTGCACTCAAAAACAAAACAATGTAAATCTTTAAAGCCTACAAGTCCACTCAGTCCTGCTTCCTGTTCAGCCAATCACTCAGACAAACAAACTTGTTTATATTTACAGGAGATAATGCTGCCTGCTTCATATTTACAATGACAATTTACGTCACCTGAAAATGAGAACAAGTGTTCGCATGGCACTATTGAAGGCGGCATTGCTAGGTATTTACATGCCAGGTATGCTAAACATTCGTATGCCCCTTCATGCTTCAGTCACAGACATGCTTCCATGCCGATGACGCTAATTAAAAAAATAATGCATTAATTACATTTGTGACTGAACTCCTAGGGGAAAACTGTACATCTTCTGCTCTGTTTTACCTGCATTCTGCCATACATTTCATGTTCTAGCAGTCTCTGATAATAACTCAGCACATTGTTCATTTTAAGAACACTTTCACTGCAGATCTGACAAAATGCAAAGAAGGTACCAATGTGAGATTTCTAAAGATAGCTACAGCACTTGACACAAAGTTTAAGAATCTGAAGTGTCTTCCAAAATCTGAGAGGGATGAGGTATGGAATATGCTTTCAGAGCAACACTCTGATGTTAAAAGAGCAACACTCTGATGCAGAAACCACAGAACCCAAACCACCAAAAAATAAAATCAACCTTTTGTTGATGGTATCTAAGTCAGATGATGAAAATGAACGTACAACAGTCCACACTGCCCTGATTCGTTATAGAGCAGAACCTGTCATCAGCATGGAAGCACGTCTTCTGGAATGGTGGGAAAAGTATTAAGGGACATATGAATCTTTACTGCATCTAGCAAGTAAATATCATGTGATACCGGCTACAACTGTGCCATGAGAACAGTGGAATATGAAAATATGGAAACACTGTTAACATACAAAAGATTTCATAACTAGTTTGGAACTTACGTGCTAACCAAACTTATTCTCTTTTTATGGAACTCACTAAAGTTAATTTTGTACCCAAAGTAATACTTCAAGCCTGAGCTTTTGTTCCCTGTCATCATTTCCTGACTGGGCTTTCTGGGTCCTCCGCCTCAGTTGAAGCGATGGGCCTTACCATCCCATTACCCAGAATAGGTACACACCTTCCAACTTCTGCAACAAAGGAAACAGCTGGTTTACAGACATTACATTTGTGACTGAACTCCTGGGGGAAAACTGTACATCTTCTGCTCTGTTTTACCTGCATTCTGCCATACATTTCATGTTATAGCAGTCTCTGATGATAACTCAGCACATTGTTCATTTTAAGAACACTTTCACTGCAGATCTGACAAAATGCAAAGAAGGTACCAATGTGAGATTTCTAAAGATAGCTACAGCACTTGACCCAAGGTTTAAGAATCTGAAGTGTACAAACTGATTCACTGCCAGCGAAGGACCATCCTGCGAACTGAATAAGGCAGGAGTCTGGTAGAAAAACTAGTATGTGATCATATAATTAAAGATCATATCATAATGCATACACACAACAGGGCACAATTGATGTTTCATAAGCAACCTTAATATTAGCATTTCCTAACTTTTGGGTGCTTCATTCTGCAACCTTAATGTTCCTTTAGTATTGTATTTTGTGGTTTAATTTCCTATATTTTTAAAAAAGCAAAGGGAAAAACAAATTTAAGAATGGCTAACCACACTGGACCAAACTTTGGCCATCAGCAGAGTTAGAACCATTACATACAATACAGAGACCTCTACCACCTAAGCTAATGGAGTAACTAATAGCAATAATACGTTGTCTTCCTCTATGTCAGCTAGTCATTATTGAGTGAATGACATACACTTAGCCACCAGGTTAAAGTACCTTGCTGAACTGGGGCAAATATCTGTAAGGGATTAGGTTTGGAAAGTAAAGTTTATAAACACTTGATAAAAGATATTAGCATGTTCAATGTTTCAGGAGAAAAATTCTCACTGACTTTTTATTCAGAAGTGTATTTTATTTTACTGAGACTATTTACGTATATAGACGGCCTCAGTGTATTAGGATTGTTACCTATTTGCAAATAGTCTTTTGAATGCTGATGCCAATTTGAAATCTAGTCAATTTCTAAGATTAAACTGAGTATATATCAAATGCTGTCCAAATGCATGAAATAAACAATGTTTTTCTCTAATTCCTTTCAGTTAGAAGTATTCATTATAAGAATAGTAAGCAGCATATTTTAAACTGTAGTACAATATTTAAGTTTGCCTTTAATGATTTGGTTTAATGGCTTGCCTTTAATGAACACTCCATTTTTATTACCTTTGTTCTTACAGGGAAAAGATGGCATGATTCTTTCTCCTGACTCTAACATACAACTGGAACTGCAGAGAGATGAGAGTGTACCTAAAGTACGACCAACCAAAGATACAAGTAAGTTATAGAAAAGTTACATTATTAAGCTTTCTAAAATAAAATATTTCACATTAAAAAAATAAGAGTTCAGTGAAAGACAACTGCATACAGCATTCATCTTTTCATTTATAAACAAGGTTTTCATGAGCTCGTGGGATTTCTGCTAAAGCTGGGGTCGAAATTTTAAAGAAGCTCCAGATACATTCTGAATACACGCAGACCAGTTTATCTGATGCTCCTATGACATCCTCTAAACAAACACATATTGAATGGCCAAATGAAAGCATAATAAGGCTAACAATATGGACTAGATAATCAGGAAAAAAATAAGTCAACTAATTCATGTTGAAGTGAAATGCGCTCACCGCAGCCTGTATGTGGTGAGTCTTTGGCTGGATGGTGAGACATAGAGGTATTACCCTTTAAGGGCTCTCTCTCAACAATAGGTGAGGGGGCCAGGGACAGGTCAGGGGTGGGGTCACTGCCCTTTCTGCAGACTGGAATGTAATGAGTATGTTTAGAACCCACACAGCCCGGGAGAAGCTGTTGTTCACCTGGATCAGGCTAGCAGCTCCCACTCACCCACTCATAACATTTGCAAAAGAATTGGATGTCTATACGGCCAGCCGTGGGCATTACTTTAGTAACCCTTTTTCTTGTTGAGCTGGAAAGGTATTTCCCCCTCACCACCGGATTGGCCAAGACAGGGTGGAGTTAATTTTTTTTTGCCTTCCTCACAGTAGGTCGGCGACCCAGTAGGCTGTGTGTGTTTGAGTTTGGGGGTAGGGATTAGGTTATTATGTCACAACTTTGTAAATAATAATTGTGCCAGATATCCAGTGTAGATAATCATTATGGAACGGATACAGTTATTAGATAAAATGGTCTGGCAAAGAATTTGAAAGAAAGGATCCCTTAAGGGACCTGCGTAAGAGGGAATATTGGGACTCCTACAACTGGAACAGCATGAAAATCCCTCTCCCTTTCTAGCCCCACAACAAGATGGTTGGGACCAGGTTGTGGATTATGTGGAAGTGATTATGGAAATAATCATGACCTGCATTATACAATTTATTGCAGGGTTCTTTCAGATATCTTCAGTGAATAAATTTGCAGTCTAATTACACCACATCTATTTCCTGCTATCTTTCTTATAGCATGGCCAGACAATGGGTGAAGTGAAAAAGTAGAGAGACTTCTATGGAGAGTGATCTGCTCTCAGCACCTCAACTTCAGAGAGGAGCAGAATTTGTCTGTACTGTAGCTAGACAGAGCTTAATACGTTAAAATCAATACCTTGAAATGCATCCAGAAATTAAGTAGAAGCCAAATTAATTGGGCACAATACACTCCACAAAAGGATTAAGGTTTCCACAGCTACGTTCTCCACTAGCTCAAGTTTCCCAGCAGTTTTCAAGTGTATCCCCACAAATAGCTTTTCTGTAATTAACTATGGTGTGGTCCACATGTGAAAGGAAAAAATAAATTAAATAAAATAAAAAATAATAAAACCCCCACCTCAAGCGCCCATCTCCTTGACAAAAATAAATTAAATACAACAAACCACTCTTGGGTACGACTGCTATCTAGAAAGCCAGGATCAAACAATGATTTAACAAGACCCTCAAGTTAAAAACATTTTAATCAAGGAACAATTATAGCCTCCACCATCTATAGACATTTCCCCAGCCAGCCAACATGCTCTGAAATGAATCATCTGGCAATTAGTTCTCATCCAATGGTGAGCAAAGCTAGTGCACCCTCCAACTCCAATGAAAGAATCATGCAATGCAATGTTGATGGTGTATTGATGGCAATGCTTCTCCAACCACTTCACTATTCCCTGTATTCACATACAAAATGAGCAATTGGAGTCTAATGGTAGAGATCTGAAATCACAGGCAAAAGACTGAATGCAAGGCTAATGAATGGGGTCCAGTATTAACCCCAGGAATCTCTCAAAGGAAAGAAATAACTGAAGGCTTACCAATTCTCAGCTTGCCCATACCTAGCAGCCATTTCATCAAGACTTCATTAGTTATGGGTTTCAAAAACTGCCAATTGTTCTAGAAGGATCTTCTTTGTTAGGTGGATAGCAAAAAGACATGTACCTCCTATGCACTATACCCAGATATATGTGGAAGATGACTAAAGGTTTCAATACCACAAAGAGTTAGAAATTAGAACAAACAAAAGTTTAAGCACAATTGAATTCAAAGCTGCAACATTAACTTTGAGGCAAGGCCTGAATATTCCATGATTTCATGAATGTGCAATTTGCCTTAGCATCCTTTGCTGCCTTCTGCCTTTGCTGCAGAATTGTGCTCCAGAATCCAAATATTGTCCTATTCTTATATGTCTTTCCCAGCCCTTGAAAACATGAAACAATTAGAAATTGATAGTTTTCATCCTGAGCCTGCAGTATACCTGAAACAAAAGGTCAAAGGCACAACCTGCCCCATTACTTCAAATGAGTTGTCAGAAGCTTAAAAATAAAGTAAACACCAACATTAAGTATTTCACTGCTAATTATTTTAGCAGACACATTTGGACATTTCCCTCATTTCCCAAAATGTCTTCCAACAAGCCAAAAGCTCCAAGTATTTTCCTACTCAACTAACAAAACCTTCAACTTTCCCATACAAACTTCTAAAATGCAGTTATGTTAATATAAAAATCTTTGGCACAATGGAGATTAAAACAACAGTGACAAAGTAAAAATAATTAATAAACTATTGGGATATTAATTTCACTTTTTTCATTTAATACATTAATTTATTGCCTATATTTTGCAATGTAAATCAAACTGGCCAGCAATTTCTAATCTGCCACAGGATCCAAGAAACTTGAAGTATTTATGTTCTGCTTGCACAGAGCACACAGGCCATGCTCTTAAGATATAGGGTAATTTATGGTCTCACTCTCTGACTGGTTCACGTGCAAGCTTTTGCTTTTCTAAGATTTTTTTTCTAACGTAACTTCCACTTTGAAAGCAATCATTTTTAAGGAAGGCAAGTGACATTACAATCAGTTATACTGAATGCTTATACAGCTGTAATCATTTCAAACCAATTCAATAACATAGCTGAGTAACTTTGATAAATGGTGCTTCATGAATAGATTTAAAAAAGGAAGCTAGAATGTGTAAGTAGAAAAGTGCAATTATCAATAAAAGGAATGTGTAAGAGAAAGGATTTGATGACTATGATGTCTTTTTTGACTCTACTACCTTGAGAACAAATATATAAAATCCTGAAAGAAGACAAACCTTAACTCAATGAAATTCTATTTTTTGTATTAGTTTAAAGATTGATTGCCAATCTTTTAGCTTTGTACTGATACAAGAAAATCAAATTCTTTGTTTGCAGATTTGCCCACTTGTCTGCTGTGTGTGTGTTTAAGTGGATCGGTTTACTGTGAAGAAATTGATATTATTGCTATTCCCCCTCTGCCAAAGGAAACAGCCTATCTTTATGCACGATTCAACAAAATAAAGAGAGTGGCAGTCTCAGATTTTGCTGATATTCGTAAGCATATTTAGACTTTAATCTTTTTAATTAGGTGATATGTACTCATAGTTTAAAGTTAAGTTCTTCCTTGCATGGGGGGGGGGGGGAGAGGGAAGGGGGAATACCAAAACAAGATACATTTCATATTCATTGTTGAATTCCACCATTGCCTTAATATGTTTTATATGTAACACCCTACTATTAAAAAGGAATTGTAGAAGCAAATCTGAAAACCTAGCTAAACCCAACCTATGGTGGGCGGAGAGGAGGGAGGCATAGTTGTACATACATTAGTATGTCCTGATAATATCGGGATATCTGGCTACCCTAACTCACAAATACCATGAACCACATAAGTAGTATTGTGTCTCAAACTGGGTTCTCTTAAAGGAACCAGAAACTATCAAGAGGAATTCACAGAGGTAAAGAAAATATACACTTTTATTACTTCAAACCTTTTTCTGTGTTGATTGCCCTGCTCTCCCTAATTAATTAGTAGGAACATATAGTAGAGAAACCTGGTCTTAACTAAAGTTAAGCGTGTCACCGTTAATGCAATACTGAATGTTTAAATTAAATACCAAGCTGTCAAAAGTAAAGAAATTCTACAAATTAAGATTTCTCTGACATTGTCAAGTCCATCTCTTTGTTCATATGCAGTATCATTTATTCTCTTCTTTGTTGAAAGTGACTCTAAAAGCATTTGTCTTAAGAACTGGGCTTTCTCCTTTTTGTGATTCTTTCGGAAATATGAAGGAGGCCTGGATAGCTTATTTTATTTATTATTTTTTCTTATGCTTATCTTTGACCGTAGAAATTTAAGTATGTTCTTGGCTGAAAGAGATAATAACTAGATAACTAATCAAATGGTGACACTTCTAAGGCCAACAGTGTAGAGAGAAAAGAGAGGGGATTTTGTCAGACTTTAAAAACTGCTTTTGTTTTTATTTATCTATTTAACCTCAATGACTAATTAACATTTGGAAGGACGTATTTGTTGAAAATTCACATGCTTTTTTACTTATATTCACCCTATCAGGAGATAGAATAAATCTCTTAGAATCTGTGTGTTCAAGTAAAGTGAACATACACAACAAGGGGACTGAATTAAAGTTACACAGGCAGCTACTATTATGGCATTTCCAAACTTTAAACGTTCAACTTGGCAACTTTACTATTCTTTGAACAGTTTTCTTCGATGTAATTTCCTGATTTTTTAAAACAACAAACAGAAAAAACAGAAACTACATCAAGTGGCACCCTCCTGACCCCCCACATAGGTGGTCATCTGGAACGGGACCCTTAGATCCACAGCACAGACCTCTTATCATATCACTTGAGCTAACCAGTAAAAGTAATAGGCTTTTATTCTCTGGGTGGATCATTCACTAATTGTTAGCCTCTTTACAAACTTTTAGTGAATATGTGTGAACTGAGAGTTTTTCAGATGCTTATATCTTGACCACATTTGGGTGGATTTTCACAGGGACAAGAGGCACATCCCTAAAACCTGGGCAACTTCTGTGCCAAATTTCAAGTTTCCCTCTAAAAGATGGAGACACTAGAGCAGGAGTAGGCAACCTATGGCATGCGTGCCGAAGGCGGCATGCGAGCTGATATTCGGCGGCACTCACGCTGCCTGGGTTCTGGCCACCGGTCCGCGGGGCTCTGTATTTTAATTTAATTTTAAATGAAGCTTCTTAAACATTTTTAAAACCTTTTTTTACTTTACATACAACAATAGTTTAGTTATATATTATAGACTTATAGAAAGACACTTTCTAAAAACATTAAAATGTATGACTGGCACGTGAAACCTTAAATTAGAGTGAATAAATTAAGACTCGGCGCACCACATCTGAAAGGTTACTGACCACTGCACTAGAGCTTCTCAATGAAATGGTTTGATGTACATAATTTTAACTGGGCAAAACTACTTATTTTTCCCTAGCCTTTCTCTTGGCTGAACTGTTTGTTTTGTTTTGTGTTTTTCAGCCTAAGGTATTTGTGAAGAATTTTAGCCCAAACAATTAAAGTTTTAAAAAGTTATAAGAAACTGAAAACAGGGACTTATAATGCAAAGTGTTTGGCAATCATATTTATAAGCATTTCTACAAGAGCCACTTATAATAGGAGTATATTATGCTTTAGTGCATTTTACACACCATGAAAAATAAATGTAATATTCGGGTTTTTGTTTCCTTTATATAAAGCTACATTAAGAAGAATTGATTTAACTGGAAATATGATAGATGAAATTGAAGATGGTGCCTTTTCAAAGCTTCTGTTATTAGAAGAACTTTCACTTGCTGAAAATAAACTGATAAAACTTCCAGTTCTGCCCCCTAAGCTAATTACATTTAATGCAAACTACAACAGAATTAAGAGCAGAGGTATCAGAGCAAATGCTTTCAAGGTAAGTAACAGAGGTTATAAAAATTGGAGTAACTTACATAAAATTAGATAAATAACCATTATCATAGATGTAGTGTTTGTTAAATATTTGTAAACTTTACTGTAAGCCTCTGGGCGTAAGTATAGGAGGTTTTCAGATTTTTAAAACTGTATGCTTTCTATTTAAGGTATATGGAACAACAGCAATGCTCTGTTAATGATGCAAATTAGTTTAATTTTAAATAAAATTTTGCCCCCCCCCTCGCTTCTAAAATTCACATAAAAAAGTACATTTGGTTTCCAAATTGGTTGATCAGGAGCCAAGGCAGATTTTTTTTTTTAAACACACTAGGAAGTGAATTGGATAGGAGCTTCCGAAATAAGACACTCTTAAAAGAGTTTTTATACTAAAAGATTTGAGGAGGACCAACAACCTCTCCAAGCCTTGTGATACTTCCTGTGGAAATGTCCTTCCTGCACACCTCAGATGATCAAAATGACACTCTGGTCTCCCACAGCTACCTGTGTTCTTATTCAGTACCCCTCTCCTCCAGCATTATACATGTGAGTTCTGTAGAAAGAGGGCTTTGTAAGAAAATCTGATTATCTGCAACAGAGGACAATTTTCCACTACCCCCATGACTCAGGAGGCCTATTAATCTTCAGTGAGCTTCCACTGGCTCACCCCAGGCCTGAGTAGCTTATTTTGGTTTGTCTGGGACCTAGTAAACTACTAATACTGGGAATTCTGAGGAGTATCCTAAGAGTCTGGGAAATGCAGGTAGGACAAGTGCGAACATGGAGCTAAGCATCTTCAGGCTTACTAGTAGGATCCTAACAATCCCAATAAGGCTTTTAGTGAAAAATACTTGTAGCCTTAACTTCACCTTAAATTTTTTGTATGGAAATAGTTCTGTAGCTATGGAGAGCTATTACATTGTTACATAATAAGCTGTGATTATATAACTAAACTAAACAGGGCTTGATTTGGTTCTAATTGTGAATTTGTATGTCAAATTGTTGGCACAGCAACCCAGAAAAACATGTTGATATATGGCAAAAAGAGATTACTCAAAATAGAAGAGTCACTGAAAGCACCATGACACCTGCTCACACCAGTCACGATCCAAAATTCTTCACCGCAAGAAGGACATAGCCCACCTTGGTATTCAGCTACAAATATGGTTATGGAAAGTGAGGGAAAACATTAACAGAACAACAACCAACAACAACAAAACATAATTACAATCACAAGAAAGGTTAACACTAGAGGATATTTTAATCACAGCCATATTCAAATACTCTTAAATAAAGCTATGGCATTGAAGCCTGAAGTTTAACAGAACTTGTTTTATTAAATTTTTTAATCTCTCAAAAATGTAACAAATCCTGTTCAAGCAATTTCTTAGTATGTTAGGGCACTGGTTCTCAACCAGAGGTGCACATACCCCAGGGATACACAGAGGTCTTCCAGGGGTACATCAACTCATCTAGATATTTGCCTAGTTTTACAACAGGCAACATAAAAAGCACTAGCTAAGCAAGTACAAACTAAAATTTCATACAGACAATGACTTGTTTATACTGCTCTACATACTATACACTGAAACTTAAGTACAATATTTATATTTAAATTGATTTATTTTATAATTATATGGTACAATTGAGAAAGTAAGCAATTTTTCAGTAATAGTTTGCTGTGATATTTGTATTTTTATGTCTGATGTTGTAAGAAAATAGTTTTGAACTGAGGTGTAACTTGGATACACAAAACAAATCAGATTCCTGAAAGGGGTACAGTGGTCTGGAAAGATGAGAGCCACTGTGTTAGCATATTACATACACTACTTCCAACAAAAGAACATTTAAACAGGATGGCTTTATGGACATATATTAGCCAAGGTATGTATTCAGAAGAAAAATGCTGATATCTATTGTTAAACAGGCATGGGCCACAGGTGGAGCCCCTGACTCTGTTCCCCCCAAGGTCAGGGACCCGAGTACCTCTGTGATCGGAGGAGCCCCAGGTCAGCCGAAGCCCTGAGCTTCCCCCTACCTGCCCACTGCACCTCCCCTCCCCATACTCCAAGCTACCCGAGGGAAAAGCGTCTCATCCAGAAGAAGCTTTTGATATGCCCCATGCAGGTTCTGGGGCGGTATGTGCTACTCAACTTGCTGGGTTCATCAGTAATTTCTCTGGAGTCCAGGGAGATTACTGATGAACCCAGGAAGTTGAATACCACTTACCACCTCCTCAGCCAATCTGGAACCTGCATGAGGCATAATAAAGGAAAAACTTCTCCTGCCAAACCCCACAACCAGGGGTCCAGCAGTAGCACCAAGAGAGAATGAGTCTCTCCTGGCCTATTATATCTGCTGTCCATGTAGACAGGCACAGGAAGGACTGAACTACTGACATTGTAATCAAGGAAAATCAACACTAATTTTTTTTCTCCTTTTTTCTACAGAAGCAGACCAATTTGTCATATCTCTATCTAGCACACAACACACTGGAATCTGTACCTCTTAACTTACCAGAGAGTCTGCGTGTTCTGCACCTTCAGGTCTCAAAGTATTTTTTTAATATTGTACAACAAAGGGCACAGATAATCATTTAGATAAAATAAGATCACTCTTGCTTTCTTTCATTATTCTTTTTCAATTTGGTTCATACAGTTGTTGTGTTACCACTGTCCAAAAACATTCCACTGAAAACTAAACATTAGTACAAACATGTATTTAAATATATTTTGCACCATAGCACGTGCTCATCCTATCTTTGAAACATTAAAAAGCAATAAAGTAGTTGAGACTTCAAATAATTATTCAGAATAAAGTAAAATAGAAGGTCTCCTAGCCACAAAAACTGTTTAGTGGCTGATTGTAACTGCAACACTGGAATTTGTCACTACTTCGTCTATAAACACTGTTTGTTTCTTTATTTCAAGGGCAGTCACCGGCCACAATGAGCAATAGAATAACCTCTGTCAACAAAATGTACTAGATTTCACTACCAATGTAATATTACTAGTTAATAACTGCACCCATAGAATAAACCCTTCAGAAGACTTAAAAACAAACAAACTTAAGATTTAAACTCAAAAACAACAAAATAAAAAAACAAGAAAAAATGAGAGCCATATTTAATTATTGGTAAGAGTCAGATACTTTCATCCAGGTTTTGATGCTGAAGCATTTTCAAAACTATCTTTGTTTTGTTTTGCAGTTTAACAACATAACCTCAATCACAGATGACACATTCTGCAAATCCAACAACACACGTTATATCCGTTCGCGTATGGATGAGATAAGAATGGAAGGCAACCCAATCATCTTGGCAAAGCATCCTAATGCTTTTTCTTGCTTGAAAACACTGCCTGTCGGAGCATATTATTAACCACTACCTATTAATTATACTAAAACTTAACTATGGTAACAGATGATCATTCCTGTTCCTTTTTTAAATGACTATATCCTTTCCCTTGTTAATTATGTTTTTCTATATACCTATTCTATGAACTTTTAATTATGTTAAAAATGTAGTTCTAGTCTGAAAAATCACTATGTAAAAAAAACAGCATCTGCTCACTTGGCATACCCAATACCACCTGTACTTTCAGATTCATGTGAGTTTATAACAGTGTCAAAAGTATGGGCTTAACCATGCAACACTTACTTCTGCAAGCATCCTTTACTCATAAGTATCATTCCTTTAACTTAAGTGGTTTAATTGCAATACTCATATGAATACGGACTGCAGGATCAGGCTGTAAGTTTTAATTACTTTAGTCATACTAACACTGCAAAGCAAACACAGCTGTGAGAATGTTATTCTGGCTTGCACATCAGCAGAATTGCTAATTAAGTTCCAAGAGACAGCCACCCACCCACACAACTCAATTGCAAGTTGGAGGCAATGGGGTTGCACTGGTGTAACTACAACCAGAATCTGGCTCAAATCATTTTAATTACTGATTAAAATCCATGACCTGTAAAAAGCACAAGTTCACTCTAAGTCTTTGCCTTGATCAGGGAAATCATTGAATTCAGATCAGGCTTCAGCAGATGAACTTTGTTTTTCTTTTGGTAAACCAAGAAAGTTTCACTGGAACTCCCTAAGAAAAAATAAAGATGGACTTTTACAATGTCACTTTTTAGAATAGGAGCCATAGTTCAATTACTGGAAAAATGTAAAAAACAGACACAGAAAACTTTAAAATGCTTAGGAATAAAATGCAAAGTTGGTTCTATCTTAAACTGTAAAACTGTGTGAAAAACTAATACAATTATATTACCAACATGGTTTTACCCTTTTAGCTTTTTTCAGATGCAAACAATATAAAGGGACAGTCTCAGATTAATGGTGGGGGCTTCTGACTGACAATTCAGATTAAATAAAGATAACTACACCTTAAAGATATTGATTCTGACTTAACACAAATACACAATTTCAGATTACTTTTCTTTTTCTGTTTTTTTTTGTTTCAATAGGAATTTGCACAGTCCTCGTTTGGCTTAGCTGCTTCATAAATACAAATGTACAGAAAACCCTAATCACTAATACTAGACTTATTTTTCCCAGACAAGTGGTAAATGAAAGGAGCTTGTTGAAATATGAAAAGTTCTCAACTTCACAGCTACTATTTTTTTTTTATTTGTATAGTTATTTAAATTTCAAATACATAAAGGTATTTCACTTTGGAATCACTGTTTTTCCTTAGTAATATAAGCCAGTTTACAGTAACAACTTTTTTTTTATTTCCAGTCTAATTAAACAATAATATGACAGTGCTTGACCTGAGCAACAAATGTAGTTGAATTGAATATTATTATGTGCACATTAAAAGCCTAAGATACTGTTAGTATGCACCTATGAAAATTAAAACCTAATAGACTTTTTAGTAGTGTCAAAATCAAAAATTGTTTGGCTGGTTTTAATTTTCTTGGAGAAGAAAATGATTATTTTATAATTATTTAAAAAATAAAAATAAGCCAGAAGATTTTTTTATATTGAATCCATAATTAAGAAAAATCACAATTACACTTGCACCAGTAGTGTTTCATTTTTATCTTTTAAATCCCCTAATTTTTGAAAACTAAATCTTTCACTCTTGTTGGGGTTGATGAATTCACTAGCAGCTAGAACACTTGATTTTCATTTTCCATTTAAAAAAAACTTACTTGAGTCATGAAATTACATGAGTCATAAAAATAAAAACATCCACACCACAGCAGCCATGATTATATTCCAAGTTCAAGTCAAGCTGATGCCAAAAGGAAAAAAAAACAAAACATTTCTTTGTCCTAGTAGTGGCCAATGTATAACAGGAAGAAAATTCATCTTAACAATAACCAGTATGAGTAATAATGTTGTATATGTAGCAGGTGCACTATATTTTGCTCTCATTCCAAAACCTTGATTGGTAGAGAAAGCTCTTTCCATACGTAAATAGGACCAAAGAACAATGATTGAAGTTGGTTTAGGACTGCTTTCCTATGAAAACACAGGTTTTTATACATATTAGAAAGACTCACCAATATTTCTTAAAAATGCTCTTTAACGGTCATTATTAAAGATTTATTTATATATTGTACCACAAACTAGCAGGTAAATTAATTTAATCTCCTAATATTCTCTCAAAAAAGCTAAAATGCTACAAGACGACAAGGAATAATCTCTGAAATACTAGTGTATTTAATTTTATATGGTTTAATTTATCATCCTCAACACAGTGTAGTTTAGCTCTCAAAAGCCTTAGAGTAATATAGGAGATGCGCTGGGAAATTAAGGAATTTTTGAAAGTCTATCATGTGCTTGTTTCGCCTTCATTTCTAATAATCTCTTAAGAAGCTGAATAGAGATTTCTTAATCTACTGATTTTTTTTGACCAATCATTCTTTTGTAATCCACGGCTTTTTTTAATGAAACTTGAAAGTATCTTTTTCTTCTTTATTAGTCCAGCAGTATCAGTTAAGATACAGAACTCCTCATTTAACATCCTCCCGCTTAACGTTGTTTCAAAGTTATGTCACTGCTCCATTAGGGAACATACTTGTTTAAAGTTGTTCAATGCTCCCTTATAACGTCATTTGGCTGACTTTACAAGGGGGCATTGCACAAGTTCCTCTTCTAGGCCTCCTCCCCTCCCTTCCTCCCTCCCGTCCAGTGCTTCCCCCGTCGCCAAATGGCTGTTTGGCAGTGCTTAGCACTTTCTGTGATGGAGGAAGGGAGGCAGGGAGCAAGCGAGCGGGGAAGCTGCCTCCACACCCCCGGCAGTCAGGGCCACCCGGAACGCAGGGGCTGCAGGGCTCTGGGCCCTGGCCTGCAGCTCTAAAGCCCCTTCTGGAAGCCAGCCGGAGAGAAGCAGCACTTTGAAGGGGAAAGCAGTGCTTCTCTCTGGCCTCTGGCTGCGCGGCTGGCCCTGCTCCTCCTGAGTCCTCCAGCCCATGGAGAAGCAGGGGCAGCTGCACAGCCAGCAGCCAGAGAGACGTAGTGCTTTCCCCTTCAAAGCCGTCCGGAGAGAAGCGGCGCTTTGAAGGAGAAAGTGCCACTTCTCTCCTGCCGCTGACTGTGCAGCTGCCCCTGCTCCTCCTGAGTCCTCCGGCCTATGCTCGCAGGGCCACATTCCAAAAGAGGCTTTAGAGCTGCAAGCCAGGGCTCCAGGGCCCCTTACCCCAGGGCCCTGCAGCCCCTAAAACCCCTGCATTCCAGGTGGCCCTGCCTGCCGGGGGGGGAGGCAGCTCCCAGAATCGTGGCCCTGGGGGCGGTGCCGCGCTATGCAGAGCCACCTGCACACTCCCTGCACCAAACAGGATCTGCCCCAGGTAAGTGTTCTGCACCTTCTGCCTGCCCCAGCCCTGAGCCTCCTCCCACACGGTGACCCTGAGCACCTTCCCGCACCCTAACTCCCTCCCAGACCCCGCACCCCACCCTGAGCACCCTCCCACACCCTAACTCCCTCCAAGAGCCTGCACCCCCAGCCCTGAGCCCCAGGGATAAGCCAGGAGCACCTCCCCACCACAGTACAGTACAGTATATAATGCCTTTTGTCTGCCCCCCAAAAATTTCCTTAGAACCTAACCCCCTGCATTTACATTAAATCTTCTGGGAAATTTAGATTCGTTTAACATCGTTTCACTTAAAGTTGCATTTTTCAGGAACATAACTACAGCGTTATGTGAGGAGATACTGTATGTCAGCATAGCTGAGAGCAGATTGTGTTACTTCAAATTGTATATCCTCTGTACCAGCAGCAAATGGCCTTGCCTATGTTAGAATTTTAGCCATTGATGTAGTGGCACCAGTGTAAACCCCTCGTGTAGTTGCACTGGACTGGCGCAGTGAGTCTGTATTAGTGATGATAGTGGCGTAGCTACACTGGTGACTAAAATCTAAGAGACAAGGGCTTACAAGACATTGTTATTATCAAAATTCTACTTAAAAGTAATTCCTCTTTCAGAGGTGGGAGTGATAGTTATATACTTTAAAATTTACATATTTAAAATCTGGAGGACTATCTCTATGAGATTACAACATTCTTACGTTAAGTTACATTTTGGAATCATAATGTTTGACAGTGTCACTTTAAAACAACTGCATCTGCCTATTTATGTTATTAATTTATTCACATGCTATAAACTCACAAAGAAGCCAACCAGGTATACTGTTCTGTACTTTCTTGTGATAATTACTGATTGCTTGCTTTAAAATCAGACACTGACTACATAACTCTCATTGCATTTTGTGTCAGTTTAACATTTTACTGCAATCATCAGTTCATATATCACTTAACAGTTTTAAATACAGTCCTACCAACTACATAACATCCATGTACTATACATTTTTTGTGTACAAAATTCAAACAAGCTTGATCTTCCAGTCTAGTAATACGAAATTATTATGGCTCTTAAAAGAGAAAGTTCTATAAATGAGCAACTAACAAAAACCACCTGTGACTGCTTCAAACCCCAAAGGAAATATTTGTACGGAGACTGTCACATATTTGCAGCATTTACTAAAAACAAACTGGTTACTCGTGGCAACCCAACCAGCTAGCTGTCCCAAATTCCTTATCAGACATTTGAAAAAAATAAAAAACTGCCCTCCAAACCATTGTTTTAATGTCTCCCACTTACTAATATTTTATTGCCCTCCAACAAATCATCAAAACAAAAATCTCATCTTCAGAGTGGTCCTTCATACTACAATAAAACACACCATAAGCAACACTGTCATTATTTCCAAATATGAACCTGTAACAAAAGGTTTCAGTATGATACTGTGCAAAGTCATCTGGTCATAACATTCATACAAAATCTAATACAACAGACAAAATGGTGATGCTGTATCAAGATGTCTCCTGTAAAGTGAATACTGTACCAATCTTTATTTTTAGCGTAGGTGTATCCTTTTTTATTTTCCATACTAACAGTACTATTTTAACCACTGCTCACCTGCCCCTAGGTGCATTAATAGTAAAGCCAAAAAAATACCTTAGCAGTCAAATTATCATTTTTTCTGCTGACTGTTTGTGACACCTTTGAACCTCTTGCTGTCTCTCCTATCTCAGAAAACATTCCTTATACATCTGGTAAAATTATCACAATGTTGTCAAGACCAAGTGGTCCTCTAAGTCTCTTATCAGGTCTATACTCATTAAGCATGCTTGATAAAGTAAAAAAGGTCCCCAAAAAGTATGTTTTTCTTAACCTTCTTCTAGTAATTTTTTTCATAGACAGGAAAGTAACTTTAGAATCATTACATTTGTCATACTGATGGATAAAGAGTGTTCAATTTGTTATGTTTACTACTTATTAGTTAACATTAATATTTTGCATCATAAACTCCAAGAATTGAAGTAAGCAAATCTTTTCTGTTCCTTATTATTCAAGATGTTCATTATTAAAGTCTTTTGCATGTAATATTCAGAGACTAAGAGAAGAGAAAATGGCTTTCAAAAAGATGATGATCTGAGGTAGTATCTTAGTGAGATCTCAGGGTTTTATAAAAGATTTTTTCCAAATTTTTTAATATGTATTTTTACCAAACTTCTAATGAACTATATGCCTAAATATGAAAACTACAAAAACTTTTTAATGAACAATACATTTTTGGTCAAAAAAAGTATTTCTTCATATTCTACTAATTCATTTGAACAAAATGGGTCAAATTAATCTGATCTAACTCCACTGAAGTCAATGCACTTATATCAGAGATGAAATTGGCTTAATAGGTCTGTCTTATATGTTTTACTAGTTTCTCTTAATTATCCATTTTAAAACTAATCTTTAATGAAAATATTCTTTCAAACAGAAATGTATGCTTTGGAAAAATACAAGAGTTAATTCACAAGGAAATTATTAATTATTTTGAAAGCTGGCTCCAAGAGGAATTGTAGGACCAACATTTCCATATGAACTTTGGATTTTTCATACATGAGGCATACTTTTTTTGTATCTACAAATTGTCTCTCCTGTCTTTCTAGGCATAATGGAAAAAAATCTTACTTTCAGATGACAATATGTTCAACAGCACAAAAATCTTTTGGGTAAAGGGCCACAGTCAATTTATATCATAACACTTAGTATTAAAAAAATTGCAAATTAACAAAAAACAAAAACAAAACACAAACACAATTGTGCTCTCTTTGTATTTGACAACACTTTGTCAATAGTCAGTTTCACTATTTCCATGCACAGTCATTTAGTAAAGACATAATTGATTATGAGAAGCCCCTTAAAATATGAGTGTAACAGAAAAAGACGGGGAAAAAAGCAATAGTTACATTGTGCAAGGTGCTTTGTCAGGTAACAGAAATTTTTAAAAGTCAATTTTAAAATACATCATGTTGACAATATCTCTTTAATTGTTAAATTTTAAGCTTTAAAAATGATCAGCTTAGAATAAGAATGCATGCAGCTCTATCATTATTCAAACACTGTTACAAAACGTGGGAAGAAAAAAGTTCACTTTGCCAGTGTTTTTAAAAGAGTTGCATAATAAGTTGTAATTATCTTCAAACCTGCACCCTTTTTAACTTCAAAATGGATTTTGGAATGACTGATATTTACTGTAGAAAGTTACTATATTCATGGAGGTTACACACTCAATGGCTGCTATCATGGAATTTACACACATGAACTAAGGACCAATAAAGCATCATTGCAGCTCCTAGCATCGATGATTCATATGCCCTCATGTCTTCCCCTACCTCCTTCTTTCTGCTTCTTCGTATAAGACCCCAAAGAGGAACAGGAATAACTGTGTGTACAGTGATACTTGGGATTAGAGCACTTCAGGGTGCCATGATCACTCAGTTGCTAGATCAGTTAGTGATGGCAAAGATTTCTTTTTCATATCATAAAAGATTATATTAATCTTTACCCACCACATTCTTGCTCCAGGACACAGTTAGGAAATCTCCCTACACATCAGAAAATAATTGGGTTACAGATTGTCTCCATAGTTACATTACAACTGAAAACAGAAAAGGGTAGAGTATTTCATGGTGGACAGAAGATATCTGAGCACGATAAAATTACCACAACATCACCAGTAGCAAATGGCCCACCATGCTAGCATGTGCAGTGCCACTCTTGCACTGTACCTCTGAGCGTACCTAGGAAGAGTTCTGCACTAGCTGGAAGAATACTAGCAAGGAACTTCCATGATAATACCAACAGCCTTTACGGTACATAAAATGTTTAACTAAGGAGGCTAGATCATATTTTAGCCATGTGTGATCAGTTAATTCTATTACTAAGAGACTGAATGATAGAATTTTGAGGTCAGGTTGATTTTTGGAGAAACGTCAATGATTGAAAGCTTTCTTCATGACCCTCTTAATAGGAGTTAGAAAGAGCAACAAAAGCAAAGGAGTTGAGTATCACATGAGCAAAAACCTCTATGAATGTACTGGAGGAACAATACAGAACAGTGATATAAAAGAGTGTGTTTGTAATCATAAAAGAAGATATTAAAGGAGTAAAAGAATTACGCTAAATGTACAAAAAAGTAATAGTACACAGCAGATTTTAAGTTGAACTGAGGTTAATTCAGAGAAAATGACTGTTCAGGAAAGGAAGTAGGGCTTGGCTACACTCGAAACTCCAAAGTGCTGCTGCGGGAGCGCTCCCGTGGCAGCGCTTTGAAGTGCAAGTGTGCTTGCGGCGCCGGGAGAGAGCTCTCCCAGCGCTGCACCTACTCCACCTCCCCATGGGGATTAGCTTGCAGCGCTGGGAGCCCCGTTTACACTGGCGCTTTGCAGCGCTGTATCCTGCTGCGCTCAGAGGTGTGTTTTTTCACACCCCGAGCGAAAAAGTTGCAGCGCTGTAAAGTGCCAGTGTAGCCAAGGCCCTAATAAGAAAGAGGTGGTAAAACTGATTTAGGGAAGTATTTAAAAAGGCAAGTAATGTTCTGTGTGTGTAATAATTTTTATAGTTTAAAATTTTTACCATGTTATCTATTTGTCATCTTGGGGCTAAGAAAAAATGTTGATAAGTTAGTTAAACGAGCTTGGAATATGCCTACTGTAGTTGTGCATGTTGAAATTAAAAAAACAAGGGAAAAGCACTGTGTGTTCATTCAAATGCCTAGCACACTTATGACACTAATAAAAAATAAGAAAAATCAATTAGAAATACTTCTAAGAGGGTTCAGGCTATTTTCTCAGTCAAGAAAAAATATTCTCATGGCCTAAAAGCCATCACACAACTTTATTCAATGGCAGAACATCCTTTAAACAGTTAGAAATGTCAACTAAAACCTTACAGAAAAAAAAATAAAGTAAAATTGTATTACCATGAAAGTTCCATGGCTTGTAAGAAAACTGTACAGGATCACAGTTCACTTTCACAATTCTGCTCAATGGCACCTCTTTCATAGCAAAGTTATAGCTATTCTTGGATCTTTTAATGAATTTAAGCCCCTACTCTCTCTTGAACCACATAATATCCAACTAGTGTTAACCTTACCATACACAAGCCCTCCTCAGGTACATTCTCCATTAATAAATCTTAATTTGCTATCTCTTCATTTAATGAATATGTTGTTTTTGTTTAGATAAGTTCTTTTCTGTTTGCTTTTTCACTGGCATTACAGACAGCTATTTGAATAGTTATCAAGCTATGCTATAACTATGCTATTACAACATCATGTATTGCAAATACAGTACTTAACAGCATTTATAGGACCTCAGACTTCAAATTACTGTTGTGACTTTTTGGTTTTTACTATGACTAATACTATATTTTTATTGTCTAAGTCCTCTGAAAAATAAAAAATATTACAGAAACAAATTGGTTTACATTTTGTTACAGAACTACCCATGTTTTGATATCTTAAATTCTCAGCTGTGAACATGACTACAACATAATTTATCCTGCATTAACATATAAAAGTAGAATTGACAAAATCTGTAATCATTCTGTCAGAATCCACAATCATTCCGCTGCTTTGCTGAGCTGATTTTTGCCTCAATATATATGCTTCTTCCACTTTCAAGACACATTTTAACATCACCTCCCAGGCTAGTAATTATGCATATATCAACAGCCATGTCATCTCAATATAAATATGTAAAATAAATTTTAGAATATCCATAAAAATGAGGAAAAGTTGACTCAAATATTCCATTTTCTCTTAAATTTTCCATTGGCTTTTACTATGTTTTTTTCAATAGACTACACATGGGCAGAAGTCTTCCAGCTTTACCAAGGAGCAATGAGAGTTTTCTTGAGCAACGACAGAATTAAGATACATCATTTGAATATCAGCTTCAGGGTTAGATTGTGCATAAACAACCATTTCAATTTGTAAGCATGTAAAATATCCTGTCAAAAAAGAGGAAGTCCCTGAGTCTGTTCTCAAGTTGTGTAGCTATATCTTTGGAATCTTCTTCTTTCCTGGACTACAGTGAAAGGTTCATATCTGGTACGAAGAGGTTACTCAATTTTTTTTCTTGTCTATTTCTTTATTTTATGGTTGGCTGGTTAAACCTTTATCCCTAATAATGCATTTTATTTTTTTTAAAAATGCATTTTAGTTTTAAAAAAGCCAACCATCACCACCACCAGCAAAACTGTAGCATGATATCTTATGCCATCACAGTTCTAATAGATTTGAACGGGTAAATCCCATGACATTTTTACATAAAGGCCACTACTGCAGAGTCACATCTTGAATAAGGCTTTTTTATTTTTCTTTTTGGCTACAAGAGGTAACATTTGAAAATAATTTTTTTAATAAAAATTTCAGGGAATAATAAATTTTATT